>NC_063184.1:7241310-7463527 GCF_023159225.1 Perognathus longimembris pacificus
GCTGTAAAATTGCGGCCACAGAGAATAAGTGGTAGTCAGGACAGGGAAAAGATGGAACTGGTATAGGTAGAGATGATGGGAAAACACACACTCCACACAGGGCTTGGTATGCTGTGCCTTCAGGCATTCCCTGGGGACCAGGATAGTCCCTCCTGCCCTGGACGCAGGAGACCCCTGTGCCACCTACCCCCATGAATTACAACAAGAATTACAACCCCCAAGTATTACAACAATGAGTTGCTGATGAGGCCCTTTGCAGATTCTCTATGTGAGAGCCAGGTCCTAATAATGAGTCACAGCAACACAGACTCGATAAGAAAAGATCCATTGCTTTCAGGGTAGTCATATGTGCTTATGCCCTTCTGATTAGTAGGGTTCCTATAATACTAGAGTTTAGGAACAAAGGCTTTCATATTTCTTGTCTAGGGTTACCTTTTTGTTAAATGATTTATTTGCAGATGTGATTCTGGATGGAGCTCATGAGATTTATGGCCAGTTTCCAAATCCTTCAATTCTTCTCTAAAGCCTGGGGTGGACCCTGGGGGAAGAGAGGAAGACAACAAAATCACTTCAATTGTCTTGTAGCACTTATTCCATTTCTATTCAAAGCTATACAGTTCCCTGCAAAGAGGCAATTCTCTTCCATCTGAAAAATAAAATTTGAATTCTTCAAGACTTAACTGACAATAACACCTTTTTAAAAAAACCTCTTTTGAAGCAAAGCCTCTATGCAAGATGAATGGTTCTCCATTTCTCATCCTGTGACGACACGGGCATATTCTTGCAGAAGTATACAAAACATCCAGTGAGTTAAACATAGGTGGGAAGGTATAAGGGCAACACAGAAAAAAATATATATATGTAAATATATATATATAATTATATTTACTGATGACTTGTTTAAGTTGTAAAAGGTTATATTGTTGCATTTAATACTCATGACAAACTTACACAGAAATTACTATCAGCTCTATGTTTTAGGTGAAACAACAGAAGTTTAAGAAGGTTAAATTTGGGGCTGGGGATATAGCCTAGTGGCAAGAGTGCCTGCCTCGGATACACGAGGCCCTAGGTTCGATTCCCCAGCACCACATATACAGAAAATGGCAAGAAGCAGCGCTGTGGCTCAAGTGGCAGAGTGCTAGCCTTGAGCGGGAAGAAGCCAGGGACAGTGCTCAGGCCCTGAGTCCAAGGCCCAGGACTGGCCAAAAAAAAAAAAAAAAAAGAAGGTTAAATAACTTCTCACAATGACAGCTGGCAAAGGCAGAATCAAGTCTACATGATTTAAAAGTTTTTGAACCCAGGGCCTCTATGTCCTTCAATTGTTATTTAGCTTATCCTTAATTCTGACAATAAACACCAGGATTTGGGTTTATTTGTAACAAATATTTTTGAGAAAATTATACTAATTTAGTCTGTCTCTTGTGTATTCCAGGTCTAAAAAATTATGAAATCACAGATTCTTCTTTCCATTCATACCCATGTACCATTTTCTTTCCCTCCCTCCCTCGCCCCTTCCCTCCCTCTTTTCTTCTCCACTTCCCTCCTAGGATTAGAGCTTGAGGCCAATAAGTGCCACATAAAAGACAGCCAGTCTGCTTTCTGTTTTCTCTGAAGACTATTTCTTGGACAGTTCATTGAAAAATCCTTAACAATATTGATGTCTGGAGTAAAACATCTACAATATGAATATTTCCCTTAAAAATGTTACTTTAAAATAGCTCTAAAGATGATAAAAAATGACTATCCCTCTCCTATTTTTAAAACCTCTTAGTGAGATTAATTTTCTGATTATAAGTGAAACAGGCCCAACCTAAAAAATGAAGCCAACAAAGTTAAAAATTAGTTCAGAGGTGGGGCTGGGAATATGGCCTAGTGGCAAGAATGCTTGCCTCGTATACATGAGGGTTCGATTCCTCAGCACCACATATACAGAAAATGGCCAGAAGTGGCGCTGTGGCTCAAGTGGCAGAGTGCTAGCCTTGAGCAAAAAAAGAAGCCAGGGACAGTGCTCAGGCCCCGAGTTCACGGCCTAGGACTGGCCCCCCCCTCCCAAAAAAAATTAGTTCATAGGTAAAGACCGAGAAAGGGGAATCAGGACATAGGTATTTTTTTTACAGCCACTTAGTTAAGGCCAACCCAGTTCTTGTGGCCCCTTAGGTGAGAGCAAATGCTTTCTATATCTGAGAATCTGAAATCTACAGGAGACTTTCTCCTTCGCTAAGCCAATGGGACATGACACTCCACTATACCGATAAGAAAATCTCAAGCACTAAGGTACTGCCAAACCACAGAAGCAACTTTGGAGTTGGCAAATCACCCTGTGAAGAGTGCAGTACCCACCTCTTTCTCTCCATCATGTCTCTACAACAACAAAACTGCAATTTTCAGAATGTCCAAGTTAAATTATTCTTGTTAGATAGCTCTCATCATATATTAAGGAAGTTCTGGAGGTCTCTTAAGATCTTTCCAGAAGGTCTATGAAGTCAAACTATTTTCACAACAGTACTATGATGTAATTGGTCATTTTCAGTGTGTAGACATTTACATCAATGACATATAAAATGGCATAAATCAAAGCTGTGACACCAAAATGTGCGTGTGTGTGTGTGTGTGTGTGTGTGTGTGTGTGTGTGTGTGTCCTGGGCACTATCCCTGAGCTTTTTTTCATTCAAGTCTAGTTGAGCTCCTGCTCCAGTTCTACTTTAGTTTTAGGTTTTTTTTTCTGTTTGTTTGTTTGGCTTTTGGTGCTTAATTGGAGATAAGAGTCTCATAGGCTTTCCTGCCTGGAATGGCTTCAAACTGCCATCCTCAGATTTCAGCCTCCTGAGTAACTAGGATTATAGGCATGAGCCACCAGCACTAGGCTAGTATTTATAGTTTTGATTGACATACAGCTTAAAAAAGTAAAAGATTTAGGGCTAGGAATATTGCCTAGTGGCAAGAGTGCTTGCCTTGTATACATGAAACCCTGGGTTTGATTCCTCAGCACCACATACATAGAAAATGTCCAGAAGTGGCGCTGTGGCTTAAGTGGCAGAGTGGCTAGCCTTGAGCAAAAAGAAGCCAGGAACAGTGCCCTGAGTCCAAGGCCCAGGACTGGGGAAAAGAAAAAAAAAAGATTTAGTTTAAGTATTTGATGAGGTAGAAAAAATTATTTTTTTTAGGAATTTACTGAATTTATATATCTTTTTATTATTTGGCATGAGGGAAGAAGAAGTATGCATAATCCCTCTTGTGGAGTAACATTGATCAAGATGCATTGTATTCATAAACTGATTTGCTGAGAGGTAAATCAAATCCTTTGTACAACTACTTTAATCTTATCAACTTAAGAGGCTAGGATCTGAGAATCACAATTTGAAACCTGCCAGAGCAGCAAAGTCTGTGAGACTCATCTCCAATTAACTACCAAAAAAGCCAGAAGTGGAACTATGGCTAAAGCAGTAGCATGTTAGCCTTAAGCAATAGAAGCTGAGGGACAGTGCCCAGGCCCCAAGTTCAAGCTGCTAGAACTGTACCAAATAAACAAACAAACAAGAAACCAAAACCAAAACGAAAAAATTGAACAGTAAAAAACAAACCTTCTTCACTTTTTCTGAAGCATGCTCCCGATGGGCAGTAGGTGGCAGCAGAGCTTGGATGGCTCTGCCCATAGAAGGCTGTCAGCCAAAA
Source organism: Perognathus longimembris pacificus (assembly GCF_023159225.1). Taxonomy (NCBI): domain Eukaryota; kingdom Metazoa; phylum Chordata; class Mammalia; order Rodentia; family Heteromyidae; genus Perognathus; species Perognathus longimembris. The sequence goes on from NC_063184.1 coordinate 7,244,986, forward strand.
GCTTTGACTTCAGAATTCCAACTAGCTTAAAATAGACGTGTTATTTTCTCTGCTGCTGACACAGACATTCATGTGTCTTACAGGGCCTTCTGGTTCCAAGTTCTTTGCAAAGCTAACACAGTCTGATTTTAACACTTCGCGCAGAGGAAAAACCTCAATGTGCAAAGCAAGGAACTTTAATTAATGCCAATTCTGATATTGTATTTTTGAAAAGTCCATACTGTAGTATTTGATAAATTGAAATATTTTGTTTGAAAAAATGACCTAAGTTTAAAACTCTCACAGTGCAATAAAACCCAGTTGTGGGCCGAGACAGTGTGAGCTTCACTCGATTTCAAATTATAATGATAATCATTACAATTTTTATTCATATAATTACCAATCCTAATTATTCAAGAGTAGCAATTACTAACTTTTTTATAAATATAATACATACAAATAAAATTTACTTCAGAGAAGTCATGAAACTTTGGCTAATAATCTACACTATCTGATACCTAAACTTGGGGATGTTACAAAATAAAATGTCCAAAATCATAACTTCTTTGCCTTGGCTGGCTGGCTTGGGGGGAAATGCTATCTAAAAAACAGCACTAGCAGAAAGGGCAGGGGGCAGAACTATGGGGGTAGAGTGCCTACTTAGCAAGGCCAAATTCAAATGCCAGTAGCACCCCCTAAATCTCTGTTTTTCAGAAGGGTCAGAAAAGCTTAAAAGTTAGAGAAAAAAATACAAAGAATACTTAGAGATCCTTTGTCCAGAATAACCTAATTTAACATTCTCCTTTTCCAAGACTTTTGAAAGATGAGTTTCATATAATTTGGCCTTTTACTTCTCAATATTTTAGCTCTACCTCTATCTTGCTTCTATTTCTAATATTCTTGGAACACTGCTTTTACTAGATCACAAATGACTTGCTAACTGCTAACTCAAACTGATGCTTTATAAAAACTGGGTAATGTATTTTTAATTATTATTTACTTTACTGTTAGTTATAAAGGTGATGTGCAGAGGAGTTACAATTACATGAGTCAAGTAATGTGTATATTCCTTTTTGTACAGTGTCTGTTCATACAATAATGGCTTTTACTGTGCTATTTTCATAGGCATCCATATTTTGATCATATTTCCCACCTCTTTTCATCCTTTTTCCAGGTTACCTGTGGTCATTCTTCAGTTCTTAAGCTCTTAGGCATACCTCTCCATTTCTGGTTTACCTGTATGACTTCCTCTCCTATATTTTTATACTTTTCTGGCTGCTCCTTCTCATATCTTTCTACAGTTGCTTCTTCTCTCTAGCTTTGGCTCACCACTCTTCCTCAGCCTAGTTTCCTGACTTTGTCTGTTTTTGTCCTATGAGCTTCATGAATGATCTTGTCCATGTCTGGGCATTCAAGTCCCATACATGTTCATGGTTATCAAACCTATAATCATTCTTGTCTTCAAGTCTTATGTTCCTGATTACCCAACACAACCTACTTACCTACATGATGAGTTTAACAAATCCACAAATAAACATACCCATTCTCATTTTGGTAGCTGGTATATCTAGCTATGGAAGGCCTAAATATGGCCACTCCTGTCTCCTTCCTTTCCTTCATTTTTAAGCCGAAATGAAAACCAGTGGATTCTTTCTCTTGTGTCTGAGATCATCTTTCTGGACACTGGTATTGCCGTAATCGACACACTCATCTTTTCTCTTCTAGGTTATGATAACTCGTTGTTCTCCTACCACTCAAAATGCACCCTCTACTACTGCCATTGGTCTTTTTTTTTTTTTTTTTTTGCCAGTCCTGGGCCTTGGACAGGGCCTGAGCACTGTCCCTGGCTTCCTTTTGCTCAAGGCTAGCACTCTGCCACTTGAGCCACAGCACCACTTCTGGCCGTTTTCTGTATATGTGGTGCTGGGGAATCGAACCCAGGGCCTCATGTATATGAGGCAAGCTCTCTTGCCACTAGGCCATATCCCCAGCCCCACCATTGGTCTTTTCTAAATTGTAGGGTATGCCTCTCTCCTTGTCCTCTGATGCCTCTTTACTTCCTGTAGGACTGAAAAACAGGACAACATTTCATTGTGGTTAAGTTTCTATATTCCTCTTGTCATCATTTCATGACACCCAAGTTTCTATGCCAGCCAATACCTGCCAGACTACGACAATTGCTCCTGAGCCTACCATTTCTTCAGTTACACCACTTCTAACTTCTTGTAATATAAGGCATTTGAAATTCCTTCCATTAGAAATTCATGGTAAAAGAGGAACTCCAACATTTCCAGTGGTGCGGTGGCAATTTCACAATATTCCCCTCAAATAGCTCTAGGCAGTGTGAGGGTAGTGCCATAGGCAGATAAGCATACATACAAATCTATATTAATGACAAAAACAAAACCATTACAATAGTATCATTATAAATTTTCTTTGTCATCAAATGTACTTGTATAGACTAATATTAATGCTTTATATTATAATGTTAGTGTACACCCAAGTGTAGTGTACAATTATGTTAGTGTATACTTGGCTTGTGAATGAGAAATGGAAGAGGACAGAGAGAAGCACATGCAAGTCAAAAGAGTTCAATTTTGCTTTACAGTGAGTGGCAGGGATGAGGGACACAGGGCAACTTTGTAATTTTAGGTAAAAATTACTGCTGTTCCACATGTTCTCAGCCCTACTATAGGAGGAAAGGCTCTCAAGGCAAAGAATGGCACAGAGAAGCACAGCAGACTATGAAGTTTATTAAATTACAAAAACTTTAAAATAAAGTACTTTACATAGTTAAATAAAAGCCTAAAGCCACTGTATGATACTTGAAACAAATGAGCCAACCAACTGGCCAGAATAGTACTGGTAATGATAGACAAAGGGGGGCTGCTGCTTGGATAACAAGGCATTGCTGCTGTCAAAACCATGTGACGGTGCCTGAAAACACGAAACAAAGAATGGCCACACAATCTGGCAACTTCACATCTGGGTGTGTGCTAAGAAAAAACAAAAAAACAAAAAACTGAAGGCAAAGATTTGAACAGATGTTTACAAGCCAATGTTCACCACAGGCAGAAGGTAGCAACACCACCATGTTCATCACAAGAGGAGGAGAGGAATAAGCCTGAGTGAAGCTCCACCATACCTGTGAGATCAGGGTGCTGAGTGAAATAAAGCCAGATGCAAACAGGGTAAATATTGTATGACCTCACCTACATGAAGTACTAAAATTCAGAGACAGAAAAGAGTATAAGGGCCAGGGGAGAATGAGGAGTAGTTTAAAAAGTAGCTTCTGTTTGAGGCGATAAAATAGTTTTGAAGTTTATTGTTGATGGTCACTCATGTGAAATCAACAAACTTGTAAAATATTTAGAGTGAGCTGGGTGTGGTAGTTCAGCCTTATAATCTCAGCACTCAGGAGGTTGAGACAGGAGGATTGTGAGTTTGAGACAAACCCAGGTACATAGTGAGTCTGAGGCAATTCAGGGTACATACATAGTGAGACCGTGTTTCAAAAATAATGATTACAATCATAAGAAAAAGAGGAGAAGGAAATAGAAAAGGAAGAGGAAGAGGAGGAGAAAATGGTAAATCAGGTTAAGTATATTTTCCATAATAAGAGGAAAAAAACTAAATGCATTACGTACATAAAATTATACTAAATGTAAATACCCACTGAGAGGCTCTTGATAGCAATGCACTCTTGACCATGAAAATCTTTATGACCTTGTATTTTTACAAAGATCAGGAAGCAAGAACCATTTACTTAACTTGCAGTTATTGTTCAGTCTCCCTGGCTTCATCTGCGATTTCTGGCCAAGCCTTTACTGTTTCCGGTAATACTTGGTTACTGACTTTTATCAGATTTTTCAAACAGGCAAGACATTTTAATATCAGAAAGGAAAGTTACTTCCTTAATGAAAGTGTTTCCTTCTGATATTATACATTTGTTGAGAAAATAATTTAATAGTCACGCTCAATGTCTGCACCCTGAAAAATAATGTCTTCAAAGACTTGAAGGATGATAAAGACTAAAAAACTTCCCTATTCATAGCTGCTTTTTCTCTTAATTCTAAAGCTTGAAAATATTGTTCATTGTTGTTGTTGTTGTTATTATCAGTTGTAGGCCTTGAACTCAGAGCTAAGACACCATCTCTGAGCTTTTTCTCTCAAAGCTAGCCCTCTACCATTTTGAGCCACAGTGCCACTTCTGGTTTTCTGTGGTTAATTGAAGATAAGAATCTCATAAACTTTCCTGCCAGAGCTGGCTTTGAATGGAGATCCTCAGATCTCAACTTTCTGAGTAGCTAGGATTATAGGCATGAGCCACCAGTGCCTGGCTGAAAATATTTTTTGATAACCTCTTTGTTGATTCTCTCCCCAAATCTCTCAGGTACGTCTTTCCTTTCGTTTTGGAGATTGGAACTTGAACTCTGTATCTGATGCTTTTGTTCATTGGCTAGCTCTCTGCCACGAGCCACCCATCCAGCTCCAAGTTACTTCCAATCACAATCTTATACACATTTAAATAACAAGTTTGCTTTGTCCATAGGCTGTGGTGTGTTGGTAGCTAATCACCTATAATAATGCCACATCATTACATACCTACATACCTATTAATCCCAACTAAACCCTTCCAGAAAGATGGGTATCAGTCTTTCTTGGGTATGTTCTAAATCCTATTATAACTGGCATTACTCACACAGACTTGGATTCCCTCTGAGGCATCTGTGAAACTGCATGTTCCCACAGCCCTTGACATTAGGCCTGAGTAAAGACCTGTCATGGACAACAGGGTGTGAGTGGAAGCAAATGTGTCAGTGGAGCTATGAAGTGACAAGAGCTTTGGGCCTATTTTCCATGTTGGATCCTCTATCAAGTCTTTACCACCACTGCCCCATTAGTTGCAGGGCTTTCCCTGACACCTAGAAAGATGCTTCATGCTGACTTCTACTGGACAAGTACTATAGCAAGAAATAGACTTGTGATAAGAAACTGATCTTGGCCAGGCACTGGTGGTTCACACCTGTAATCTCAGCCAGCCTGGGCAGAAAAAAAAAAATCCATGAGACTCTTACCTCCAACAATCAAAAAGCCAGAAGTGAAAACTTGGCTCAAATGTGGGCTGGGGATATAGCCTAGTGGCAAGAGTGCCTGCCTCGGTATACCCGAGGCCCTAGGTTCGATTCCCCAGCACCACATATACAGAAAACGGCCAGAAGTGGCGCTGTGGCTCAAGTGGCAGAGTGCTAGCCTTGAGCGGGACGAAGCCAGGGACAGTGCTTAGGCCCTGAGTCCAAGGCCCAGGACTGGCAAAAAAAAAAAAAAAAAAAAAAAAAAAACTTGGCTCAAATGTAAGAGCACCAGCCTTGAATGAAAAAGCCAAGAGAGAGCCCTAAGTTCAAGCCCCAGTTTTGGGGAAAGAAAAAAAAAAAAAAGGACACTGATCTCTGAAGTTATTATGATTGTGTTGTCTAACCCAGCTGAGACCCATCCCTTTCACTCACTGCCTGAAGTAGCTCTTCCCATCCTTTAAAATCCTTTGAGCATGATCCCACCCTACTTTCCTCAAGTATTTGGTCCTCAAGAATTACTCAAAAACTATCAGGAAAAGGACCATTCTTACTTACTTTATTCTTACCTCAGGAAAAAACAAACTACCCTTTCTGTGCCTATTTCACAGCTGTTATGGGATAGGAGGGATAATTTCAGAAAAGCCAATAATCTATAGAGAAGTATAGGAACTATGAGAACATGACCTTTTTCTTTGCAAATATGGAAACATACCACCTCTCAAATGAAAGTGAGAGCAGGATGCCACAGGGGGACACTCCTGCCTAGTTCGGTCCCAAACCACTATTTTTAGGGTCAGTATCACAAAGCATTGTGTTTGCTCAAGGGTCTCTCATGTAGAAATGCAAACTGCTACTGAAAAAAAGAGATTCAATACCTGAGTTGAAAAGAGAAAGCATTCTAAAGCTATTAGTAACATATATACATAATTATGTATGTGCTTTGTAAACATATACATGTGCTTTGCATATATGTGTAATATATATGTAATGTATATGCAACATATGTATATATGCAAAGCACATTTTATATATGTGCTGTATAAGTAAAAGGTTAAAAACTTTAAAAAAAAGGGCTGGGAATATGGCCTAATGGCAAGAGCGCTTGCCTCGTACACATGAAGCTCTTGGTTCGATTCCCCAGCACCACATATATGGGAAACGGCCAGAAGGGGCGCTGTGGCTCAGGTGGCAGAGTGCTAGCCTTGAGCGGGAAGAAGCCAGGGACAGTGCTCAGGGCCTGAGTCCAAGGCCCAGGACTGGCAAAAAAAAAAAAAAAAAAACAAAACTTAAAAAAGCATATTTAATGAAAGTGAATACAAAACATGCTAATTTTGTGAAGTCACCATGAAAATTATAGATAATATACATATAAAAATGGCTGATCACTTGCTATACTTTAATATAAGATGCATACATTAAAATAAAAAGAAATACATTTACTGATATTCTAAATTATTTTCATAGTCATAGGATTTTGTCTTATGTACATCATAATAAGAACTAATACATTTCTGTAATCCATTTTTCACTGGCAACTATTATAGCATATTTTGGATAGAATGTTTACCTTCTGAGGGGTTTTTGTTGAGATGGGAGGTATAGTCCTCAAGTCCTGTACTGAAGTTATTCATTCTAACTCGGTCACTAGAAATAAAAAGAAAACACACACAAAACACATTAGCTATTATGGACTGTCTATTCTAAGTGAAGCCAAATAATATTTGTTTACAGCTTACTGTATTTAAATTTACATCTCATTACACTTAATAGTAGATTTGATCCTTACCTCATAATGGGAGATTAAAACTTTGAACATCAAATTAATTTTTCCAATAATTAAAATTCAAATCTATTTGTTTACAAAGTCCTGTTGTTCCTACCATAGGCTGCTTACTTCCAAGAAGTGTGATGAGATTACACTGCCAAGGAAAAGCTTAATTCTTTATGGAAACTACTTTGAACAAAATATGAGCAGCTTGTTTTTGCAAATCTAGCTTTTTAATAATGAATGGGGCCAAGCATCATGCCAAGTTAAAATATTTCAGGAGGACTAAGAGAGTGAAAAAAATGGTAAGATTGACCAAGAAAATCAGCTACTAAGCTGTGCACATATTTTAGAGATCATACAGAAGTCAAAAAGCATTTTGAACAGTAATGTAAGTCCACATATTCAGAATTAACTGAATACAAACTTAGTTATTTGAATTTCACCATTTTTGCTAATTATTTAGAACAATATCTTCCACAGAAGTGGATGGTGCCCCTAGGGAATAACTCCAATGCTAAGATACAAAGGGATACAAATTGAAGGTCATGAATCACATAGACTGCAGAAAACTGAGATGAGATACATGTCTATGCTTTCAAACCTGGAGCAGAAATCGATAGCTGAGACTATGGAAACCATGTCAATACATTTCTGTACTTTTCAAATTTCTGAAAGCAGAAATTTGATAAATTTAGAGTCATGGAATGCCGATTAAAAATAGGTATCTGGACAGGTGCTGGTGGCTCACACCTGTAATCCTAACTATTCAGGAGGCTGAGATTTGAGAATTGCAGTTCAAAGTCAGCTCAGGCAGGAAAATCCATGAGACTTTTATCTCCACTTAACCACAAGAAAACTAGGAATGGAACTGTGGCTCAAAGTGTTAGAGTACTAGCCTTGAGCAAAAAAGCCCAAGGACAGTGCCCAGCTCTGAGTATAAGCCCCAGGACTAATTTAAAAATGAAAAAAAAAATACAACAGGACATCTGAAATACCAACTAAACAACAATCTCCATGTTTCTTTACTCTCAGTCTATGATGTTTCCATGATATGGAATGGAGCCCAAAGTTAAAGATTACTTCAATTAGGCAGATGATGCTGAGTGTTTTCTTACCTGGAGGCCACTGATTCTTTACCACCACTCATATCCATTCCTGCACCACTTCTATCAATGACAGGTGAGTCCAAGTTCCCAGACCCGTTACTGACATGGTCACTGCTTTCATATCCAGACTCCGTCCTTTGCATCTGCCAGTTGTCACCATGACCTTTATTCTCCATCAGGCCTTTAGCTTTTTCTGCTTTCCCATTTGACTCAAGGGAAGTTCTGTTTTCTATTTCTTGCTTTATTTCATCTTCATAGATGGTCATTAAGCCTTTCTGCTTCAGATTTTCTTTGGGCCAATTATTCAAACTCTGATCTTTGCCACATTTAGGTTTGTTGGCAAGACTCGCCTTGTGTCTGGGGCTATGCTGCTTCTTCTCACTCTCGCTAAAAACACTATCGACATTTAATGTTTCCCTCATGGGTTTCCAGCCTCGGTTCCGGCTTTTACTGCTATTGCAGCTGCCTCCTTTCTCCCGGGAATCTTGGCTGTTGTCAGTGTCGTACCCAGCAGCACTGTCACTCTTAACGCGGCCTATTACTTTCTCTCCTGGAATAAGAATGTGGGATTTGCCTGAACTTGTTTGTCCAGAAGCTCGACTTTGATGAGCAACCCGGTCATGTTTGTAGGGTCCTTTTCCTTGACTATGATAAAGATGTGGATTCCCATACTGCCTAAAACCATTTGGGGCAGGAGGTGATCCAGACTTATAGTGTGAGAGGTCTTCATCCATCAAATCTTAAAAACAACAACAATAATAATTAATGACACAATAGAACCACTATCAGAGCAACTTGGTAGTCCTAAGTTAAACAACTGTTTAAGAAGAAATGTTAATTAGCATAGGTAGACAATAATAAGAAAAACAAAAAACAACTAAATTGCTCTGGGTGCTGGTAGTTCACACCTGTTATCCTAGTTACTCAGAAAGCTGAGATCTGGGAGGAGCGAGGGTCAAAGCCAGCTCAGGCAAGAAAATCTATGAGATACCTATCTCCAATTAACTACCATAAAACCAGAAGTATAGGTTTGGCTCAAATGGTAGAGCATTATCTTTGAGAAAAAAATAAGTTAAAGGGCAGTGTCTAGGTTCTGAGTTTAAGCACTGGAAAAAAAAATCAAACTGTACGATGTACTATCTTGATTTTGGAAAGTGCTTTATCTGTCTCTACTGACACTTCATTAGAGGCCTTTATAAATGAAATGGACTTTTAAAAAGCATCTCGAAGGAGGAAGTTTATCTCTAAAAGTTTTTTTTTTAAATAAACATAGTATCTCATTCATAACAAACAAAACCCCTACACCTATCACATAGTCTTTTTTTTTTTTTTTTTTGGCCAGTCCTGGGCCTTGGACTCAGGGCCTAAGCACTGTCCCTGGCTTCTTCCCGCTCAAGGCTAGCACTCTGCCACTTGAGCCACAGCGCCGCTTCTGGCCGTTTTCTGTATATGTGGTGCTGGGGAATCGAACCTAGGGCCTCGTGTATCCGAGGCAGGCATTCTTGCCACTAGGCTATATCCCCAGCCCCTATCACATATTCTTCAGGGGTTAAGATTTCGGTTTGTTAACCAGTTAGTCTGAGTGTGAAGGAGACTTGCAGTCACAAAGGTGGTGGGTGGTACAGGCTGCTTTAGTCTTTCAGAGATAAATCTGTCAAAAGTAGAAATAGACCCTGACCAGTAATTCCTCTGAAAGAGTTTTATGCTATTCTTATACATGACAAAAAGCATTCAGAGGTGTATGTGCAGCATAACTCTTATGTCGGTATACAAAGGCCACAAGACAGTTATGCCATGTCCCTAAAAAGGCAGGAAACTGGACTAGGAATGTGGCTTAGTGGTAGAGTGCTCGCCTAGCATGCATGAAGCCCTGGGTTCAATTCCTCAGTACCACGTAAACAGAAAAAGCCAGAAGTGGCACTGTGGCTCAAGTGATAGAGTGCTAGCCTTAAGCAAAAGAAGCTCAGGGACAGTGTCCAGGCCCTGAGTTCAAGTACTAGGATTGGCAGGAAAAAATAAAAGGCAGGAAAGTATAGAAAGACATTTTCAGGATGGACTGAGAAGCCTGTGTGTTAAGCACTGTAGAGGGAAGGTGAGAAGCTGAACGGAAAGAAGCCCATCACTTCCTCTTGCACCTGCCTTCATAACTGGCTGGCCCAGGTGAACCTGCTATACTCAAAAATGAAAGGTAAATGAAAATATAAAGATACTAACTCTACTATCCCAGGTCAGAATTTACCAAGAACTTGGATTGTTTACATTTACTGTATTTATTTGGATAAAATAAATCTATAAAAATCTAATAAATCTAAAAGGTATCTAATAAAATCTATCTAAATCTATTTATCTAACATCTATCTACACTAGTCTATTTATCTACACTATCAAGTGTGTTAAGGAAACAACATCAAGACAGCTTTAAGTACATAAAGTATAACATTTAGTTACATTAAAGCTGGACAACTCCATGTTAAAATACGAATTTCAAGAAAATTCTCTGATCTGGAACCAACCCACATGCCCCTCAGCAGACGAATGGATCAAGAAAATGTGGTACATATACACAATGGAATTTTATGCCTCTATCAGAAAGAATGACATTTTCCCATTTGTAAGGAAATGGAAGGACTTGGAAAAAGTTATACTAAGTGAAGCGAGCCAGACCCAAAGAAACATGGACTCTATGGTCTCCCTTACTGGGAATAATTAGTACAGGTTTAGGCAAGTCATAGCAGAGCATCACAAGGCCCAATAGCCATACCCTTATGAACACATAAGATGATGCTAAGTGAAATGAACTCCATGTTATGGAAATAATTGTTATATCACAGTTGTAACTACTTTCAACATCCCATGTGTATCTGTAGCTTCTATTATTGATGATGTTCTTGTATCACCTTCCTGTGGTTGTACCTACACTATCTCTGTAATCTTATCTGAGTATATTGGAAACTGTGTATACTGGTATTAGAAGTAGGAAATTGAAAGGGAATACCAAATTTGAGAGACACAGGGTAAAAAAAGACAAACAACTACAAAAGCAACACTTACAAAACTGTTTGGTGTAAGTGAACTGAACACCTCTGGGGGCGGGGGGGGAGGGGAAAGGAGAGGAGGGAGGGGGGTATGAGGGACAAGGTAACAAACAGTACAAGAAATGTATCCAATGCCTAACATATGAAACTGTAACCTCTCTGTACATCAGTTTGATAATAAAAATTTGAAAAAAAAAAAAAGAAAATTCTCTGAACTTACCTCGGTGTCGGCCTACATCTTTCCTTTGTCCTTTTTCTAAATCTTTCCTTTGTGAAGAAAGTAAATTCTTCTGTTCAATGGCTTTCAGAGCACACTCTCTGGAAATGTCCTTTATCTTTTCCCTTTGATCATTGTGGTTCAACTTAACTGCAAAACAACAACAACAAAACATCATTCATATGAGCATATAGATTATTTTTCAGAATGGCTGCATTTTAAAAAAGCAGTGGGGATGTAGTTGTTTTTGTTTAAACTTCTTCCATAATCTCTAAAGCATATTGGGAACAGAAAGAATCCTGCTGCTCAAGCAGGTAAGAGTTACTATGTGGTGGCTATTTACCAAGCACTGTTGCCAGTTTGTCTCTAATGTGGGCACAGTGACTATTTACACTTCAGGTAAGGAAGTTGGGACCCTTAGGAACAAGCTCAAGTGTACACACCTTCTGAATTTAGAACTGGGCAGATGAGCCAGCTGTTCTGTCCCAAAGCGAACATACAGCTTCTGTAGGTATATGCTTAAAAGTAAGCATCCTTGACAAAAATCAAATCTCTAAATCAAATGACAACATTAAGAGCCCTTATATAGGACAGAAAAGGAAGACAACATTTCATGAATTTTTTTTCTTTTTCTCTGCAATGCTGGTAATTGAATCCAGGGCTTTTGGATGTTAGACAAGTGTTCTTCACTGAGTTACCTGAGGTACAACTCAGGACTAATGTAAGTCATTCTTGCAGTACTTTGTTAATAGTTGTTAATTCTAGCTCTTAATGCTCTTGACTAAGCATATTACTTTATGGTTAGCGATCATCTAAGAACCATTTTTTATTTTTATTTATTTATTTTTGCCAGTCCTGGGCCTTGGACTCAGGGCCTGAGCACTGTCCCTGGCTTGTTTGCTCAAGGCTAGCACTCTGCCACTTGAGCCACAGCGCCACTTCTGGCCATTTTCTATATATATGTGGTGCTGGGGAATCGAACCCAGGGCTTCATGGATAGGAGGCAAGCACTCTTGCCACTAAGCCATATTCCCAGCCCTCTAAGGACCATTTTTAAAAGTTGCTAGTAAGTTATCTTGAAAAGCTACACGATCATGAGTTTTGTGGAGTTTTGTACTACACTCCCCACACTACTAGGGTATCTCATGTTGTGATTTGTGAAAGTTAAAAGTAATGGGATAACAATAACAAGAATTGAATAAAAAATGAGGCTAAGAACAAACTACAGGTAAAGAAAATTTGAACCAACTACTGATGTACTCATGAAGGATAAATTTTGACACATAAGCCAAACTTATTAACATGTTTCTCTAAGTTGATTATTAACTCCCCAAATGAAAATCCATTATAGCTTTCTTTGGCAACAATCCACACATAACTAAGTCCTATCACAGGTCAGAGAGCATAGGAAAGTCAATTTGTCAAATCCCATTAGTCAGCTCTCACTGAATCACATTCACCAAAAGATTATTTTCTTAGCTAGGTGCCAGTGGCTCATGCCTGTAATCCTAGTTACTTAGGAGGCAGAGGTCTAAGTATCTCAGTTGAAAGCCAGTCCAGGCAGGAAAGTCCACAAGACTTTATCACCAATTAACCACACACACACAAAAAAAGCTGGAAGTGGAGCTATGGCTCAAGCCAAAAAAAAAAAAAAAGAAAAAGAAAAAGAAAGAAAGAAAAACTTCAGGGACAACACCCAGGCCCCAAGTTCAAGTCCAAGGACTGGCACACAAAAAAAGATTATTTTCTTTTCCTGCTCAAGAAAAGCTAGTTTAGCATCCTCCTTTTGTATGGGTCTCACCCATACAGGAAGTCTGGGTTTAGTAACTGCAGAAAAGGGAATGCTTAAGGACAATGTAAATGGTAATTTAAACACAAACCTGGTCCTCTCCCTCCACTTGTCTGAATATGACTCCGATTAAATGATGAAATATTATTGGTTTGAAGTTTCTGACTTTCCCTCTGTTTTGCTTGATCACTGAATCCATTTTCTTTGGAATTATCTGCTTTGTAAACTGCAGACTTTTCAAATCCTTAAAAAGGTGATAAGAAAAAACCACATCATCCTCTTTCTTTCCATTAGGAGAGAGATGTGCATTATTTGTTCAGATGTTTAAATACCATAGACAAATTACTTAAAATGTTGGGGTCAGACATCACTTAAAGCTTTCTACCGGGGCTGGGGATATGGCCTAGTGGTGAGAGAGCTTGCCTCATATACATGAGGCCCTGGGTTCGATTCCCCAGCACCACATATACAGAAAACGGCCAGAAGTGGCGCTGTGGCTCAAGTGGCAGAGTGCTAGCCTTGAGCAAGAAGGAAGCCAGGGACAGTGCTCAGGCCCTGAGTCCAAGGCACAGGACTGGCCAAAACAAAACAAAACAAAGCTTTCTACCTACTGCTTTGTAACACACCCCATATTATTAGCCTGGCTGATTTGGACTTTCACAGTTTACTAAACCATTTTAAATTCTCAAAGCTTCCTGTGGAAAAGAGCCACCAGACAAGCAGCATCTTTTGCACTGTGTGATGGGGAAAGGTGAATTCCACTTTGCCAAAACAATTTTAAAATTATCCTCAGCACTGACTTTTATACTCAGTGTAACAACTCCCAGTTGATTTTAATAATAGAAAAAAATTACCCATATTTTCTGCCACAGATTTGTAATGTGACCAGCTGACAACCTGCCTGAGTGCATCCTCGGTGGAGATGGCTGTACCATCTGGGTTTGCATAAAACAAGAGCAGAGGCTGGAAGTGACACCGGATGCACTTGGAGACCACATCTTTCCATTTAGTTCCCACCTTGAAAGAAAAAGAAATCACACTAGATAAAAATAAATGAAAATCTGGTAATCAATGCATTATAGGGAGACGCAAAGACTGAATTAATTTGAATTGAAATATTTAAAGATATCTAGATGAGAGCTATTCAACTGTCATATTAATGATTAATTTTATTGAATAACTAGTCTAAAAAGAATCATATTCACACATTTTTACAACTTTTAAAAATGATGAGCAAAAATGCTATGACTTGCTGTATGGAGATTTAATTACAGAATTTTAAAAAGCTTTCTACATACACAGTTGACAGACTCTTGAGAGAGATTCAAGAACAATTCAATGAAGAAATATAAGAATCTATAACAAATATTGCTGGGAAAACTAAAAAAGAAGAAACTCACCACACTGCCTGCAAAATACAAAAATTAACTCAAAATGAGTCTTACATTAAAAACCATAAAAATATGTAGAAGAAAATCTTAACAACTTTGGAGAAGGCAAATTTTCTAAGGATAGAAAACAAACTTTAGAAGAAAAATGAACTTATAAAATGAACTTCTTCAAAATTTATCAGTAATTTTGCTCTTTGGGATTCATCTCATTATAATTCAAAATAAGCAATGCTGATATAGTAAAGGACTAGTGCACAAAATAAAGACTTCCTACATCTTATAAATAAATAATAAACATCTGATTATATATACACATATATATGCTATATATACATTTACACACATAACAATAATAGCCAACATGCACATTAAAAAATGCTTGCAACAAATTTATCAAGCATAAAGGAAAAGCAAACCCTAGCGAGCATTGGTCCATATCCACCACTTGGGGTAGAAGTAAAAGGCTGCAGACGCCGCTGAGGACGTGAGACACAGGAATTCTCACATTCAAGGTAGGGAGGAAAACCAGTACAACTCTGAAAATTGATTTGGCCATTCCTTGAAAAGCTGAACAGTCCTTACCACAATCTGAGTACTAGAAGAGAATATAATAGAAAATATAGAGAATATAATAGAAAAAATATGCTTGAGGACTGCTTTTACCTTAATAGGTGAAGGGATAACTGTTGTATTGCTACAATGTGAAATAACAATAAAAATGGACATTGAGTTGAGGAAACAAAGCCAGTCTGGAGTAGGACATTCTGTCAGAAACCCTTTCCATAAAACTGTGGAATGGAAATCCAGTCTACAGTGAGACCAGTGATTTGTTTGGCTCAAGGTGAGAAACAGAACCTTGTAGCACAAGCACAGGAGAGAAGTTTGCCAGGACTGTAAAATACTCTCTAGATAGGGCTGGGTGTAACTTTGTGATGGATTGTTTGTTTAACATGTGTGAACTCTTGGGTTTCACCCCAACAACAACACTAGTAAAAAAAAGTTCTACATACTAATTATGGTAGTTATATACATGCATATATTCATCAAAACTCAGAATGGTACATTTTAATGTTTGTAGGTATACCTTCTTAAAATTGATTTAAAAATAAAATAAAACCAACCAACCAATCAGATAGCACATAGCCTTCTAACATGGTGATTTCTACAAGGAAATGCCTTTAAAAAAAAACTCCCAAGAATCTTTTCTAAGCTATATATAGTAGCTTCCTTACCTAGAACTTACCTTACCTTCCTTACCTAGAACTCTGAAAATACACTAACTGGCAAACAAATTTTTTTAAAAAAATCTCACCGATTAACATGACTAATTCCTCTTCCAAATTTTGACAATTTAAACTATGTACATGCAAAATATGAGTTTCAAGACATTGTTGCCTGTGAATTCAAGACAGGACTTCTCAATAAATTCCTACACCAAATACTAAGCAATTCAAATAAAGTGCAAGACTCCAAGTCTGAATGTCAGTTAAAAAAAAAAAAGTTTAATAAATAAATAATTAACCAGCTTTCTTTACAGTATAACAATGGTAGTAAAACTTATAAGAAGACATAACAAATATATCTAATTTCCTATAATACATGTAAGATTTTTTAAAGGTACATTTAAAAAAGTAAGCATGGTTTCACCATTATTTATACTAAGCAACTGTGAATCATCTACAAGGAAGTGTAGAGAGCTACAGTGATCAGAACACAGAGAGTGTCATTGACAGTTACAGTGGTGCACTTTTAGTCAAATTTTCCTTATTATAGGCTTTGAGATATATCTTATAAGTAGAGAATCTGCCTAGCATATGCGAGGCCCTGAATTCAATCCCAAGCACTGGCCCCCACTGCCCAAAAATAATTCTAGAAATGGATTGCCTTAAAAATGGCTTCAAAAGAAGTCAGGTTTCAAAAATAAAAATGTTGAATTTAATGATGCTATTAACTTTACATTTTATTAGTGCTTTAGTTATATCATTTCATCTATTAGCATATTATTTATTACTAATAAGCATAGGAAAGTCATACTGATAGTTTAAGTTAAAGAAAGTCTCACTTGCCTCTTTCACATTTGCATCATCAAAAAACACCCACTTGGAACTCTTAGTATGAAAGGCAAAGGCACAATAATGTCGGCTAGTATAACAGATCACACCAACGAGGTGAAGTTCACTATTTCTGGCATTTTCATCTGTAACCCTGTAGAAAAGCTATTCAAAAGATGAACAAAGTATATTTAATACTGTATCTTAAAACACGAGCAACACTACTATGATGAATCATGTGTCTGACTTATTGAAAACCAGTCACAAGCACATTGCTCCAACACCATAGCATCGTGTTATTGCTAAAGATACTGCTGACACTGAACCCTTAGCATTCCTACTTTTAATCAGTCCACAAAACGTAAAGCCTCATAAAATGAATAAATTATAAAATAGTAAAGTAGCACAATATCTCTAATGGCACACGATTGACACTCATCAAATACTCACAATGTGACATCAATTTCATATTCCTGATATTCCTCAGCTGAATCACAATTTGAACATCTAATCTAAAGTATAATATCTAAAATTTTCAGTGTAACATTAATCAACTTAAAACATTAACAATCAAGTACATCAATAGATCTACAAATTAATGTTAAATCTTAAACACTTATCCAGATTAAGTATCATATATACTTATCAGAAATGCTATACTACATGCATATATATTGATATATGTATAACATGTGTATAATATATAATATGTATATATATATATATGCATAAAACTACCCTGCTATTATCATTATTGCAGAGTGAGAGGGAATGAGATAGTCTCTCATGCATAGATAATGGAGAAAGCATTCCACTTAGCCTGGTCTGATTAAATTCATCTTGTAATAGAGAACAACTGAATGTTATTATTTTTAGCTTTTTTGAGGCATTAGGCCCTGGAAAAGAAAAGCTACATGTATTATAACATATGAAGATACCTCAGAGAATTTCAAAACAAAGGGAAAAGCATAGATACAGCTAAAATACCCCAGGAAGGTAGAGATGAGTAGCCAAGTTCCGGACAACATCTTCGGTCAGGTCTGAATGTTCAGAATCCCAGACTAAACCAATCGTCACAATCTCAGGGCAATTCATTAAAACACGGCGGATTTTTATTTTCTGACCACAGTTACTCTACAGAAAAACACAAAAGGCAATTGAAATTATCCAAACAGATCTACCACAGGTAAAGCTTTGTACAGGTAAAACAAGTCTAAGATATCAGAAATCTGTCACTTCAGTTGATCAGAAATTGACTTCTAACTAGCTACTTGTCTTAACTACTGCTTAAACAAGATAATTTCTAATCAGATAATTCATAGTTATTTTTGTTGATCTATTAAAACAAGAATCCATCCTTTAAAAAAGCAGAAAACACGAGGTGCTAGTGGCTCATGCCTGTAATCCTAGCTACTCAGGAGACTAAGATCTGAGGATCTGGATTCAAATCCACACAGGGAAGGAAAGTCTGTGAAACTTTTATCTCTTATTAATTACAGAAAAAGTTGGCAGTGGTGCTGTAGCTCAAGTGGTAGAGTGGTAGCCTTGAGCAAAAGTAACTTAGGGACAACATCCAGTCCCAGAGTTCAAGTCCTAGGAAAAAAAAGAACCAGCAGCAGCACAAAGCTCTTGAGAAAAAGAGTATCATTCATCATACTTATTTAAAGAAATAAAAACTACTCAGGAGGCTGAGATCTGAGGATCACTGTTCAAAGCCAGCCTAGGCAGGAAAGTCTATGAGACTCTTATCTCCAATTAACTACCAGAAAACCACAAGTGGTGCTGTGGCTCAAAGTGGTAGAGTGTTGCCCTTGAGCAAAAAAACTCAGGGACAGTACTCAGGCCCCATTCAAGCCCCATAACTAACCCCTAGCCCCACAAAACCATTCTTGCTAGTTGATACATTTCAGAACACTGAAAACAAATTCAATCAGCATAAATAGGCTTAAATCCCTCACAAATTTATGAATGAATGTGTGTGTGTGTGTGTGTGTGTGTGTGTGTGTGTGTGTGTGTGTGTGTGTTTCTGTGAGAGTCTTGGAGCTTGAACTCAGGGTCTGGGCACTGTTCTTGAGCTTTTTGCTTTAAGGCTAGTGCCTCCTGAGCCACAGCTCCACTTAAGGCTTTTTTGGTGCTTAATTGGTGAGAAGAGTCTCACAGACTTTTCCTGCCCTGCTTGGCTTCTAACCACGATTCTCAAATGTCAGCCTCCTGAGTAGCTAGGATTACAGGTATTAGCCACCGGCACCTAGATATTTTGTTTTGTTTTTGAAATGGCGTCTCACTATGCTGTACAGGCTGCTCTCGAACTTGTATGTTCAAATGCTCTTCACTTCAGCATCCCAAGTAGCTCAGATGAGAAATAGACACTACTGTCCCCAGATAAGTGGGAGTTGTTACAGAAACAGTGAGAAGGTAAATAATTCTCATGATATAGTTACCCAAAATAACATTAAGGAAATACAAATTCTGAAAGTTAATTCTACATATAGAAACAATATTTACTGATAATATCTGAGTGCTTATTTTCACATTTACAAACATAAATTCATCCTAGTATTTTCTAAATTATACTTACAGGACATTTCCTGTAGTCATCAGTTGTATTTGCTGCTTGAAGCAGTTCTGCAAACATTTCTGGTTTAAAGCGTTCATGCCTTTCCATCATTCTCTCAACTTCATTGCTACCAAAAATGTTTAAAAAAGCAGTCTCAATATAGGCCATTACCTTAACAACAAGTCTAAATTACACCTGAAAACATGATCAATACATAGTAATAGATGTGCATTACTTCTTCTGTGTAAAGCATGAATATGTCTGAAAAACGAACCATGAATGTATATAAAGTGAAAACTTACTAAGTCTGGCAGGAAGGTAGCACATGTATAGAATAAAACAACCCTGCAACTGTGCTTCGGTTTGGGACTCCCTGAATGAAAGTCATAGTCCTGCCAGGAGCAAAGGCTTGAAACAAAGGATTCTTTTATTTGATTACTTAATAATTAAGAGACTTGTGTGTAAACTCTCTAACAAAAGAAAAAACAACAACATTGTAGGACACGTTTTCTCTCTCTGGCCCAAAGTTCCGAGAAGTAAAGTTTTATTTCTTCTAGAATTAAGTGCAGAGGTCATAGCTAAAGTTATTCAAGATGGACTTGTGCCTTCGTTCCCACTACACATGCCAATTATTGTTGTAGAGCAGAGGTCACCTTCTTCACTCCTTATTGGGGAACTGTGTCACTCTACTCACTTCCCCAGGAATCCTTCAGGTCAAAGTACTAGAAACCTTTAAACAACAACTTAAACAAGTTTCAAGAGGAAAGGTGAAACACAAATTGCCATTGTAGAAGCAAGCTCTGCTTCTGCTAAATAGCAATGTAACTGTTCTGGATATGTTCAACAATGCAATAGTTTATCAATAAGCATTAAAAAATATAAGCACTCTTTGAGACCCTTCACATGTCTATTAGAAAACACCAAATCTGATTATTTCATTCAAAAAGCATTGCACAGAATAGTTTTTTACAAAACTGAGCATGGGAACACTGGTTAACAGACAGACAGTGCAGCCAATTGGACTTGGATTTTAATCCTCATCCACTCAAAGTAGGGATGTCAGGGCCTTGAAATCATTTGGTGCAGGACAGGATAGACATTTATGTTTCTTGTCAGCTTTCCATAGGCCATCTTGATATACTGATAATTTTTTATGGCTTGCAAGTGCTGTTGGAAACATCCAAAGGGCCCTTGGTCCTGAAATGTCTTCCAGGATCATAAAACTTTTTTTCCTTTCTTTTCTTCTTTGTGCTGGTCCTAGTGCTTGAACTCAGTGCCTGGGCACTGTCCCTAAGCTTCTGTCCTCCAGAGAAGGACTTAAGCACTTGAGCCATATATCTACTTCTGGCCTTTAGGTGGTCAATTGGAGAAAAGAGTCTCATGGACTTTCCTGACCTGGCTGGCTTTGAATCGCAGTGCTCAGATCTCTCAGTCTCCTTTAGTAGTTAGGATTACACACCTGAGCCACTAGTGGCCAGCTCATTTGATTTATTTTCATCAAGATAGTATCTTTGTTAAGATGAAAAGCAACAATTTACGTATATCCTGGAATGCAGCAAACATTCAGTAACTGATATTCAGTAGTTATTACCAGTAAGAGAGACTTTGTAAAAGCTAGTATTATGTGTATGTGTGTATGCATGTGCGCGCGCACACACACGCACACACACACACACACAATTCAGTCTTTGACCCTGCAACAAGAGAGATTGATGAGGATCTAGTTCTTGTTATTTAAGATAATGCTCCAGAAAAACATGAGTGAGGAGATTAAGGCTATCGAATCAGAGACTACATTCTGAACAGAGAAAGGGAGGAAGAACATGGGGATCACTGAGAGGCAACAGGATATCTGAAAAGCACAGAGAAACACAAGCCAAGAGAGCAAAAGAGAAAACAGTTCAACACCCTAAACTGGCCTCCCCAGTGGGGAAGAAGCTGAAGCCACAAACATAGCAATTTCAGCCACACGTTAAGCCCACACTTCCCCAAAGCCTTAACCCAGTACAAAGGTTTAGTGTGACAGTGACTGCTCTGGTGTGACAAGATTGCTTTGGAGGAATGTCATCCCACATATCTCACAGAGTTATAGTAAGTTGCCATGTTGAGAGGGTTCTACTGTTCGAGATTGAGAATCCCTGGGGATTTGCAACCTAGGAATGTTCCTGGCTCAGGTGGT
This sequence comes from Perognathus longimembris pacificus, assembly GCF_023159225.1. Taxonomy (NCBI): domain Eukaryota; kingdom Metazoa; phylum Chordata; class Mammalia; order Rodentia; family Heteromyidae; genus Perognathus; species Perognathus longimembris. The sequence continues at coordinate 7,266,133 of NC_063184.1, forward strand.
CTAGGTGGGAGACAGCCATGAACTATGAACGGAAACTGTACAGAGGAATGTTCATGGCTCAGGTGGTCTGGGTGGGAGACAGTCATGAATGAAGGCTGTACAGAGGAATGTTCTTAGCTTGGGTGCTCTGAGTTGGAGACAGTTATGAACCATGAACAGAGGCTGCACAGAGGAAGAGGGTCTGATGAGGATTCAGGAAGTGAGAGCTCAGGCAGTAAGGATGCAGTCAGTGTTCAGTCCACTCAAAATTTTGCAGTTTGCTATCCTGTTCAAATACCATCCCAATTATCAGATAAATTGAAAACAGAAAGAGTAACAGCTGATTCCACTTGACTGAAATTAGAATAACAAAATAACACTCTAACTCAAATAACACAATGATTATTGTAACAAAAATCTTTAAGAATAGGGCCTGGGGCTGGGGATATAGCCTAGTGGCAAGAGTGCCTGCCTCGGAGAGTGCCTGCCTCGGATACACGAGGCCCTAGGTTCGATTCCTCAGCACCACATATACAGAAAACAGCCAGAAGCGGCGCTGTGGCTCAAGTGGCAGAGTGCTAGCCTTGAGCGGGAAGAAGCCAGGGACAGTGCTCAGGCCCTGAGTCCAAGGCCCAGGACTGGCCAAAAAAAAAAAAAAAAAAAGAATAGGGCCTGGCATGGTGGCAATCACCTGTAATCCCAGCTATGTAGGGGGAAAGGCAGGAGGATGGTAGTCTGAGACCAGCTTACAGGCAAAAAGCATGAGACCCTATCTGAGAAATATAGCAAAAAGAGTTGGAGAGATGGCTCAAGTAGTCGTGTGCTTACCTAGCAAATATAAGAGCCTGAATTCAAAACTCAGTACTGAGAAACATAAAATGAAAGAAAGGGAAAGAAAAAGACAGGAGAGGAAGAGAAGGGAAGGGCAGGACTGGAGACGGGTTGACAGGGGAGATAAGGAGCGGAATGAGATGGGAAGAGAAGGGCAGAAAAAGGAAGAATTTTTCACATTTTCTTTCCTCTGCTTATCCTGGCTTTTATCACTGTGAAGGGATGAGTGGAGCTAACAGGAAACCCAGCCACCTATAAAGGGAACACGTTGTTGCTAACTAACAAGAAGAATCTTCTGCTCCATTTACAACATTTCTCATTCCAAGCTCCTTCCTCAGTTCCATAACTAGGTAGAAAATTTGAAATGCTTTATAATTTTGTACAATTTTACCTATTTTGCAAATATACAGGTTGAGCATCCCTAATTTGACATTTTAAAGTTCGCAATCTGAAACTTTCTGAGTACCAAAATAATATCCCAAATACAAACTTCCAAACCTGACTTGATGACACGGGCACAGTCAAAATGTAGGTGTTTTTAAAACAGGCCAGGAAATCCCCTTTGGGCAAAATGAATCTTAACCTTAGACTTGGGTCCCATCCCCTGAAGGGCTCATTATGAATATGCAAATATCCCCAAATCTGAAATTCAAAACACTGTTGTTCCTAAGCACTTTGGACAAGGAAGGAAAGCTAACCTCCATTAGGTTAAATGACACATGGGCAATGGACGTAGACTACTGAGCTAGAAATCCTTCAGACCCCTTTTCAGAAGGATATTTGCAGGCCTCAGAAAACAGAGTGGGGAATTCCTACATGTTCTTGTTTTACAGAAAAAAAAATGCTCATTTGCTGAAGTGTGTGATTAACATCTGGGTTAAACAATATTTGGTGGATTCTTACCATAGGGCTGTTGTAGAAATGTAGCGCACAAACTCGGTAAAGGGTAGAGGGTCTGATGACGCGCCACAGCTACGACACACACACTGCGGGTAAAAGCAAACATTCAGTCCACCGCCACCAAGCCTGAGCACAGTGTTTAGTAAAATAAGGAAGCCTCTTCACCTGTTCATACAGGGTCATAGCAAACTTCTGGTGAGTAATACAGGATTTAGAGGTGCACATGTCTGCATCTCTGCTTGGCACTAGGTGAAAGTGAATCCTCTCCAGTATATTTTCCTAATTTAAAATAAGAAACAAACAAACGAAATGAATTGCTGATCATGCAGAAAACACTGTATCTCTTCGTAACAGAACATTTTGCCATGTGTACATTTAGGAATGTCACATGTATTGTTTGCTTTTCAGCTTTCTTCTCTAATCAACACTTTAAATGGTCAACCATTCTTTGGTGCTAGCTAAAAATATTGTTTAATAAAAGAAACATCATGTAACAGGAATGACCACAGCAGAGAAAAATCAAGCAGTGATTAGATATTTTGACAACACTGGAATGATTAATTTTCAGGCATGATAGTGTTACTGTTTTATTTTTAGTCCCTGTTTTAGTAGAGGTACTTATCAAATTAGTTATGGATAAAACTAAATAACCTCAGATTTGCTTTAAAATCTACTGTGGGAACAGCAATTTGAGAAAGAAAGTAGAGATGAACCAAAATTGGTCACACATTTATAACTACTAAAGGTGCACTATGGGATATGAAAGTTCACAGTCTATGCCCACCACTTCAAATTTTTCAAAAGAAAGCTTTTTAAAGAGTTTTAAAATAAAACTATCATACCTAGTTAGGACCCTTATGCTTAGATTGGTTAAATATCTATCTTTTTCTTGAGAATTGTTCATCAGAGCTCAGAGCAATGAATGGTGATTCAAGAGAAGCAGAATTGCTTACTCAGGTGCAGAAATCGAATGCCATTACAGCCACCTGGCAATGGGACAGAAACCGGAAGAGAGAATCTGCTGCACTTTACCACAGAGGTTCAAGCTGAAGCCATGTGACCACATGAAGATGGAACTGCGGTACTAAAGCACTGGATGAAAGCAAGGCTGGGGGACCTATGATCAGCAGTATTAATTTTATACTATGTTCAAAAACGTACTTTGCAAGTTAATGCATTCAGAGTATAACAGAGAAAAAATGTTTCTCAAAAATATATGATTTAAAATGAAGATTTTGAAAATCCTCTCTCAAACTAGTCCTTAGTGGCTGATATCTACAGTTTTATGTCAGGAAAAATAGTTTCTTATATTCTTATACCAAGCAAAGGCCAGTAACTTCTTAAAAATCCTGCTTAGACAAGCTAGATTATCTAAACTTAAAATATCAATAATATGGACTCAATATTTATACTTAATACTACATTCTAGACAGGGTCCTACAATATGTAACAAACCTCACACAATTTCAGATTTAAAATACAGACCAATAGTGAATATCAATTTCCTTAACAGAATAAACCTTTTCTTACCACAGTTTCACCAACAGATTTTATTTTATTTTTATTTTTTAGTAATAATAAAAGTAGTAATAAGAGATTGAACTCAGGGCCTTGGCACTTGCTAGCTGGGTGCTTTACTACTTGAGCCACACTCCCAGGCCTTCTACCTTTAGTTATGTTTTCACTTTTGCCCATTCCAGACTTGGACCATAATCCTACTACCTAAACCTTCTGCTGTAGCTGGAATTATAAATATGCACCATCACATCTAGTTTGTTGAGACAGAATTTTGCTAATGTTTTTGTCTGTACTAGCCTCAACTACCATCCCCTAGATCTCTGTCTATTAAGCAGTTTGTGTTACAGATATGCAACCACTGGGGCTGGGAATATGGCCTAGAGGCAAGAGTGTCTGCCCCTATACATACATGAAGCCCTGGTTTCGATTCCCCAGCACCACATATATAGAAAACAGCCAGAGGTGGCACTGTGGCTCAAGTGGCAGAATGCAAGCCTTGGGCAAAAAGAAGCCAGGGACAGTGCTCAGGCCCTGAGTCCAAGGCCCAGGACTGGCAAAAAAAAAAAAAAAAAGATATGCAACCACTATATCAGCCAATCAATGGATTCTTTTTATTAACTTTCCCCTGCTTTGCCCCGAGACATTTAAAATCACTCAGTTATTTAAGTCCAGATGTTTTTTAAGTTATTTAAGTCCAGCTATTTTATGAATTATAATTATCATGCATGTTATCTAAGTAAAACTGTAAACTTCAGAATTTGGAAAAACACATGTATGTTTTAAGCAAGAGATCAATCATAAAGAGAAAAAATACAAAAAAATGAATTTCATACTGTATGTGCTGCTATTGGCACATTCTAATCAACACAGAAGAATGCCAGGCAAGGTACTAGAGTCAAGGAGCTTTCCAACTTTGGAAGGAAACCATAAAGATATTCACTAAATGAAAGATTATAAATAATGTATAAACATCAAATAAATTTTACAGACAGTGAATTCTACAGAAAGCCAGGGAACTAACTAGATCAGCTTGGTCATATATTACCTGATGGAAATGACTTAATTTGATCCTTGACAAAAGAGCAGTTTGAAAAGTTTTGAGTATTTCAAAAACTTGAGCAAAGGCTGTTAAGCAGAAATACAAAAGATGTGTGAGAAAGAGAATGGCAACTATCTCACAATGAAGGAAAATTTAGGAAAGAAGCAAAGAGATACACTGAAATTTAAGTTTTAAAAAAGGGGCCTTAGAGGTCAGAATAAAAAGTCTTGATTTCAATCGCCACAATACTTTGAAGATCAACAAACACTAAGAAGAAACTATGTAAATCTGGCAGCCAGATTAGAGACCCTAAAGGCACAGGACAGATCAACACTATCAGGAGGCTTACAAAAAGCTGAGAGCAGAGGACTGAACCAGGAAGAAATGGAGGTAAGGATACAGCATGAAAAGGAAAATGTAAGAAGTTGTGACCGAAGTTACATAATTTGCTAAGTAGAAACAGCAGCAGGAGAAAATAAATGGCTGCATCTTAAAGTACTGAGACACTGAATAGTCAACATACATAGCTAGACTGTATATAAAGCTTGTCCTGATTGCAGGGACACTCCAGATTGATTTGTACAGCAGTGACACCAGGCCTACCAGCACCAAGCCTTGACTGTCAAGCTGCTGCTCTGGAGAGCTCTCACCAATCTCTGCCCATCACCTCTGACCTGGCCACTGCATGAAAAGAAACACTACAGCAGGGTTTGGGGTGTACATATAGGCTCTGCAAAAGCAGAATCCTGACATAAGAGTTAAAACTTTGAACAAAGCCTCTGGACCTAACAAATGAATTTTTGTAGTCCAAGACTCCATAAAAATTAGAGTTAACACAAAGAATCCAAAGCAAAAATATAACACAAAACGGTCAGCATTAAACTGATGGATGGGTAAGGTAGGGATCCATTGACCAGTTCTGATGCTTTTCTATCTTTAAAATGGGTTTGGGGGGGGAGGGGGGTCTGAGGTGGGGCTTGAACTCTGGGCCTTGACACTGTCCCTGAGTTCTTCAGCTCAAGGCTAGCACTCTACCACTTGAGCCACAGTGCCACTCTAGTTTTCTGGTGGTTAAATGGAGATAAGAGTCTCACAGACTTTCCTACCTGGGCTGGCTTTGAACTGCAATCTTCAGATCTCAGTCTCCTGAGTAGCTAGGATTACAGGCGTGAGCTGCCTGCGCCCATCTAAAAATTTTTTTTTTCATTTGTCTCAGCATGTGTATTATGGAAGGAATGAACACTATTACTCTGGCCTCTTAGGGATCATCAGAAATACTTACAGAGCTCTCTGCCTCTTGGGGATTATCAGAGATACTCATAAAGCATTCTGCCTCTTAGAAATCATCAAAAACACAGAGCAGGGTGCCTCTCAGCAATCATCAGATACTTACAAAGCACTCTGCAGCATCATCCATAAGGCCAAGTTGGAACCGCTGCTCATCTTTGAAGCTTTCTGCAAGAGCATGCCTGATGTTATCTGAGGGAAGTGCTTTTTCTCGGCTGTGTTGAAATTGTGCAAATATTGTCTGGAAATGAAAAGTGCATCATATGGTTAGTGCCAACAGTGTTAAATTACTTCAGTAATATTACAACATCAAGTCACACTGAACATTCTACTCAGAAACATCATTTTATACTCAATCTATACAAAAATAAATTACTCATGTCAGTGAAGTATGGGGAGAGCTGTTCCAGCCTCTAAGAGCATAAGAACTAAAACAAAAAGTTCTCAGATCTACCTTCAAAGGCTGATTAAGGAACATTCTAACTCTTGCTAGAAGAGTCTCATAAAGGTTGTTAAAGAAACAGAGTTTTGATAAGTTGCTTTAAATGTAAAAGTATACTATAGCAAATATTAAATCATATCAGGCAAGGGTAAGCAAAAAAAATCACATAAAAAGTGGTAGGAATTCACTGGATTCTTTTTTTGGGGCATAATGTTTTCTTTTTTTTATTGTCAAAGTGTGATACAGAGGGGTTACAGATTCATATGAAAGGCAGTGAGTACATTTCTTGTTTTACTTGTTACCTCTTTCCTCATTCCCCCCCATCCCCCTTTCCCTTTCCCCGCAAGAGTTGTGCAGTTAGTTGGTTTAGGCCAAATGGTTTCTAAGTGTTGCTTTTTGAATGGTTTGTCTTTTTGTTCTTTGTCTCTCAATCCTTGTATTCCCTCTCCCTTCCCCAGTTCTACTACCCATATCAGACAATATCCCACTGGATTCTTTTTAAAAGCTAAAGTTGACCAAAATGAACATTTAGGGTTATTTCTTCAGGAGCCCAAGCCGAAGCTCAAAAATGAACAAAGTAAAAAGAAACAAAAAATAAGCCTTTAATTTCCTACTACTATACTAAATTTGCTTTAGAAAAAATGCAAATGCACATTTTGTCAAGAAGAGCTAATGATTACTTTTAAATTTTTAAGAAAAGCCCATCCTCCCTCTTAGCAATTTTCCTCACTTCTACTCTAGGCCTAAGAAATCACTAAATCAACATTTGAGAATGAAACTGTAGTATGAATCTGCTTTCTATTTTCCTTCTGAAGATACTTTCTAGTAAGTTCCAGTTTAAAGACAAACATCACATGGGAAAGGAAGTAGGTAACAAAGATGTTCAATGATAACCCCCCCCCCCCCCGCCAGCCACCGAACCCATAAGATTGCTGGGCCTCAGTGGCTCACATAATCTGAGCTACTGAAACACCTGAGATCTGAGGAAGCCAGGCCAGGGCAGAGACTCTTAGCTCCAAACCAGCAAAAAGCCTGAAGTTGAGGTGTGACTCAAGTAGTAGAGCACTAGTCTTAAGCGAAAAATCCAAGCAAGACAGGCCCTGAACTCAAGCCCCAGTACTGGCACAAACATATAATTTGTAAGACATACAAGAAATTAAAACACAAAAGTGCCAGTTGGTATTACCCAAAACAATAATTAGTTTACTCACTGTACTAGCTTAAAGTACAAATACTAAAAGATGAACAAGTAATCCTCAGATTTCATCTCTTCTTTAGATGTTTAATTTTCCAGGTGAAGTTTAAGCTACTAATCTGATATGAGACTGTTTCTCGTATTTTTTACCTTGCTTAGTATTTTCTTTGCTCAAGAGTATTCTCTGTCAGGTACAGATTAGTCCTAGAGAACACATGCCCCTGAGTGTATGGGCCTTACGATGTAATTACAGTAGCCAAGAAATAAATAAGTAGATTGTAGAATGTACTAAGATATGTAAGATCAACATAAAGAACTGCAATCAAGAGAAAAGTAAGGCAGTGAGATGGGGTGAGGAATGCCACAGGATGGTTTTCCTTTTATCTAGAGTAGTGAGGGAAGGCCTGGCTGATGAAGGCAAGCACAAAAGAAACAAGGGTGTCAGCCTGAGGACAGCTGGAAGCTTTTCAGACAAAAGGACCAGTGGAAAGACTTAGAGATGGGAGCCAGCTCTAAGAAAAAAGACCAGATTGGCTAATGTGCAATGAATGCATAGTTGTGAAAGGTGTTTTTGTTTTTGTTTGTTTGTTGGTGGGGAGAAAGCAGGGACAAAGGCAGAGGGAAAACAGCGGGCAGAAAGATCATTGTGAAGTGTTGTGAGACAGCTGGAATGAAACACTGAGCGATTCTGATTTTTACAATCGGACAAAACACTCCCAATTTCCTGTGTGGTAAATAAAATATGATACTACAATTTGATCCAGGTTTACTCTTCATCCTCTAACAATAGTACTATTGTACCATGTTTGAAAAGGAGATTATAAAATGTGTTTTGTTGGCTTATGCAAACAACGTTTTCAGGAACATAAAAAGGCATGTAAATATTTTTTGCTATTTTCCTAAGTATAGGTACGTATATTAAGAATATAAAAGAATACAAATGTCTACATATAAAATGTTATGTGCTAGAGGTGGCTCAAGTAGCAGAGTCCAAACCTCAATAATAGCAAACTTTTAAAATTCAATTTTAAATATGTTAACAAAACCTTAAATTCTTGAATGAAAGTGAATGGCTAATACATACAAAACTCCCTTTTGGTCTTTGTTTCCCTTTATTTATGCACATCTCAGCTGTGAAAAGGATCTAGCTCAAAGTGATAATGTCACTCCTTTAAACAAGCTTTAAACTTCCTAAATTACTCAGAGAAAGAGCCAAGATTTCATCAAGGCCTAGAAGGCCCTCACAGTCTGAACTCCTGTCCCAGTTATTAACTGCTCTGGAACTAATCACCTCAAAATATAGTTCCTGATTTGCTCAGGAATCTGAAATGTAGCAAAAGGGCTCTTTGCTCTGTCATCAATAGGAACCCTCTGATGCTGGGACCTAGAGTTCTGTGAAGGTGGCTAGCAGTTGGCTATTGGCTGAGACTTCATCGGTGCTGTGTGCAGGATACATGTGGCCTTTCCACATGGCTGCTTGGCTTCTTCCAAGCATGCTAGCTGCATTCCAAGAATAATCACAAGAGACGGAGTATCAAGGGCTCTATCACCTTTGCTAATCAACCCAACCTCAGGTATCCTGCAGAATCAGTTCTGGCACATTCTGTGTGGCAGAAGTCAGCTGCTGAGGCTCACCATGTTCAGGAGTTACCCTGGAGAGGAAGAATGTAAAACATTCTGCACACATGCTTTAAACCCCTTGGAAGGCCCTTGCCATACCTCTGAGCTCATCCCTCAGAACTACCTCCCCTGCTCACAAAGCTGCTTTGTGAGAGACAGGATTTATTTGGTATTCCTTGAACATGTTGTGTTAACTGTTGCAGCTACATCTGCCTGGGTCTACTGGGAGACTTTTTTCTTAAACAGAATAACACTGTGAAGCTTGGCTGGCCTAGAATTTGTATGTAGCCCAGGCTGATCTCCTGCTTCAGCCTTCAAAGGTGCTAGGATTACAGTCTTGTAATCCAAGCTCAGATCCTGGGAAACGCTCCTACCACAAGGCCCCTTAGCTCATGTTTTCTCAGCCAGGATTTTCTGGCTGCTTAACACTCCCTGCTCATTTTCCCTGATTTACTTTTCACCCCCAGCCATGATCACATGATCATCTCCTTGCTTTACTGTCTTCTCAGTAAGAATCCAAGCTCCTTGAAAACAGGGAGTGTTTTCCTTTCTTTGAGACAAGTCTTACTATGCAGCCCAACTTGGCCTTGAACTTGAAAGCCACCTGGCTCAGCCTCCTGAGCTTTGAAGGGCAGAGACTCTTATCAAGTCTGCTCATCAGATATGACAGCAGCACCCAGACTAGTGGTAGCTAAAAATCATTTGTCAAAATGATAAACAATTATTTTAATTGTTAATTTAAATGTTAAATGTTCATGTTAAATATTAATAGTCAGATATTAATTTTTCACCTTTCTTACACCTAAGTGGAAAGTAAACACAAATCTGAACATGTATTTAAAGAATTCACCTTTAGTCAGGCACCAGTGGGTCATACCTGTAATCCTAGCACCTGATGAAGCTGAGAACCGGAGGATTGCCTTTTGAAACCAGCTGGGGCAGAAAAGTCCTGGAGATTCCATCTCCACAACAACCAGCAAAAAAAAAAAAAAAAAGAAAGAAAAACCCTAGGCTAGAGGTGTGGCTCAAGTAGAAGAGCATCAACCATGAGTGAGCAAGCTAAGTGAGAACAGAATGCCCTGAGTTTAAACAAACAAAAATTCATCTTCAAAACAATAAATCACTTGATGATAAAGTATAATTGCAAAAAAAAATGGACCAGATACATCAATTGGAAAAGTAAAATTTGGGAGAAACAATTGGTAATTGATAACCATTAAAGAAGTTACCTTCAATGCACAGAATATGCAGGCATCTCCCTGACACACATGTCCAGTCAGAACTCGCAGGCTTCGTCTGAATATATCCAATTGCCACAAAACCTAAGAAACACGTGTGAAGGACAAAGAAACAATTAAAATTTCCTCGCTGTGCTAAATGGCAGATTTAAGACATTTTAAAAACTACAAATGTTAGTAACTTTGAAATGTGCATAATCATATATATATAATGTATCTGCATGTAAAAACTACTACAAATGTGTTATATATGTATCAAAGGTGGATTCAGAAGACATTCATGTTGACTCACATGAAAAACTAAGCCAGGGGGCTGAGAATACGGCCTAGTGGCTAGAGTGCTTGCCTCTCATACATGAAGCCCTAGGTTCGATTCCTCAGCACCACATATAAACGGCCAGAAGTGGCGCTGTGGCTCAAGTGGCAGAGTGCTAGCCTTGAGCACAAAGAAGCCAGGGACAGTGCTCAGGCCCTGAGTTCAAACTCCAGGACTGGCCAAAAAAATAAATAAATAAATAAGCCAGGCTAGAGCAAGAAGCATCTAAATCCTCAGTTACGGATCTACTATGAACAGGAACCAGGGGATACTAAATAGAAGACTTGGCAGAGACTTGAAAGAGGAAGTGATTGTAATACTTGGAACAAGTTGAAGTCTAGGAAGGAAATATAATTAGACTTTAAAGCTTGGGTATACCAAAGAGAGGTCAGCTCATTGTGGCAGGAGGAAAGGGTGGCCAGACGTGTGTGGTCACGGTAAACTGAATGAGAAAAAAATGTGTGGTAAAAGGGGTGTGTCATGGTAAGCAGCAGCTGAGGAATTCTCTGAACACATTTACTACAATTATCCTTTAACTGCTACAAAAGACAGATGCCAAGCAGACAAAAACGTGGAAGTTACTGAACAGCAACTGTAAAACTTAAATACTCCATACTAGCACAATAATAATATCTGCTTCAAGACTTCTTGTGAAGATTAAATAAAATATGATAATATATAAAGTGTTTAGAGCAGGGCCTGGCACATAATTGGTACAAAACAAACCCAAGCTATTATTACAATAAGCCAGTAAGACTGCAAAGTTTCCCCTCTAACTTTTAGTCACTTCCTCAAATAATATCACTTAGGAACTACATTTAGGACTGCTTACCTCTCCCAACTCAAAACAAGACTCTAGCAAAAGGTTAATGAAAATGAAATGATTTTCATGTTCCTTACTTTTTCAACCACTTAACAACTAAAAGTCCTTTCAGAACTTCCCTTTGAAAGTTGTTTTTCCTTAAAGCATAATGAGATCACTTGCTTATCACTAATGACTCAGTGTTTTGCAAAGAACTTGGTACTGTTTAATAACTCCCTTGCATATCATGAAACACTACATTGATGAAGAAGATGAGAAAATGAAGGACACCGAAAGAACACCACAGTTGATATTAGGAACAAGTTCTGAAGGTCGCCAAGAGCCAGCATCTCCACCTCGGGCTTTGCTGTGTACCTGTGCTCAGGCTGACTTGGGCACAGTAATCTCTGAACCTGTTTCCTTAACAAACTAAGGATAACACAGATGCCTACCTCTTAGATTTGTGAAAAGATTAAATTTACGAGCTATATAATGTTCACACAGTACATCGTAAGAACCCACTAAATGTTTATTAAATACAACTTTGTTCCTAACTCAGAGAATTAAACACCACATTGATTTGTCAAACCAATGTAATTGAATATGTTCTCACCAGACAAAAGCTTAGAAAGAATTCTATAATCTGTTTATGAGGTTAGTGAAGTCTTTCAAATGCAACTCTAATTTCTTTTCCTGACTACGAGACATTTTAAGTTACACTGGACTGAAGTACAGGAAATTATTTTGTGATTTTTAGAAAACTTCTCTGTATATTATTGAACAGTGCCTTTTCAACATAATAGTGTAAATCCCTATGACAAAATAATAATTCTACTTATAATACTTAACCTATTTCATTAAAAATGGTTGAGTATATTTTACTACCTATATAAAAAACAAAACTTCAGGTATTTGTTACAGTAATTCATTTTCAGGAACATTTATTTCTTTTTCATTATTTGCACATTGAAATTCAATTAGAATCTCAACAAAATGAATAAGTTTCCCTATTTCTTTGGTACTACTGGGTTCAAAGTCAGGGCTTAGTACTTGCTGGGCCAGAGCACTACCAACTGAGTCATATCCCCAGGCCATTTTAGCCTTGGTTATTTTTTGAATAAGTCTCATTTTTCTGTCTGTGGCTGAACTCTAACACCTCTACCTATGCCTTCTGGGTAGCTGGGATCACTAGCATGGTCCAAGACTTCCAGTCTGTTGATGGGGTCTCAGTAACTTTCTACCTAGGCTAGCTTCAAACTGCATTTGTCTCTAATTCCCCAATAGCGGGAACTACAGGCATGTGACAACACCCCAGCCTAATGCTTTTTGGTGTGTACACAAAGTGTTTGATGAGACCTCTAAAACACACATATTCATATGCCTTAGGTAATGGAATACAAACCTTTGGTAACATTCCTTAGTTCACATAATACAAAAAGGAACTAAAATTAAGTAATGTGAAATGGCAAATAAATTCATTTTTCTGACATAATTAAGCCTGTACTATTTTAATAATGTCTGTTTCTGAAATATATAATTTCTTACAAGATGTATTTTACAATTTATTTCTCAGCATTTACAAATTAGCATACAGTAGTTATAAAAGGAGCTGGGAATTTCACTACAACATTTCTACTCATGTATACAATGTACTGTAATTACTCTCACCTCTCTTATCATTGCCCCTCCCCCACTTCCTCTCTTTCTAAAACAATTTTGATTTGTGTCCTTGTTCTATTTCATAATATAAACCCTCTATTGCTGCAATACCATCCTCATTCCCTGACCTCCTTAATTCAGTCCCCTCATGCTGGTACTCACCCCACCAGCAGAGCCCATTTCTCTGTCTCTCATCCCTAACACCACTCTGAGCCATAGCTTTCACGGAGGTTCTTCATGATTCTCAGTTTTTAAAAATAATTAACCAAATTTCATATTAACACTGATACTCTGAATTTTTAAAATGGTGTCATTTTCTGACAGAAAGTCTGCTTAAATAGTTTTGTCAGTAAGGCTTGGTTTTGAAAGTCATATTAGACAGACATCTTCACATGGGGGCCATTAGACACCCCAAAGCTGTGGGAGCTGGCAGCTGAGCCCTGCAGGGGACAGAGCTACCCAGACCCAATGCCACAGACCTGCACAGAGCCCTCCAGTAAGTACTGTGAGGAAATTACCCTAGACCCACAAGAAACATTCAGAAGGATGGCAGTACACAGTACCCAGAGCTCACAGAGGCCTAAGGTAACGCCTATGTCCAATAGCCAGCATAGAAAGCTTGAAGAAGGCTCCGAAAAGATAAGCTAATTTTAATAATATTACTCTTATTACTGCCCAGTAGAGCTGGCAAGTAAAATGACTAAGTTATTTCCAAATAAATTGACCCTATCCCACAATAAAGTTCACAATTATTTTTAAGAATACAAAAATATTATGAGCACAAGGCAAAATTTGATTTATAATGATTACAAAACTACCAGGCATTAAAGGAAAAGAAAACATAGTCTATAATGCAGAAAAGAAAAAAGTCCAAAATGGAAACTCAACCAAAATGTATAGGAGCTAATGGGCTCTGGGCATGAGCATCTCATGCCTGTATTAGCTACTCAGGAGGATCCTGATATGAAGAAGTCTACAAGACCTCATCTCCAAAATAATCAGCAAAAAGCAGGGCAAAAGGTGTGGCTCAAGTGGGAGAACAGGAGCAGAATAAGCAAGAGGAGCAGATTTAAGCACTGAGCTCAAGCCCAAGAACTGGACAAATACTAGATAAACGGAAACATAGTATTCAAGTACAAGAAAACAATTACTGTGACTGTATTTCATATACTTTAGAAGCCAGAAGTAAGACTGAACCTATTTAGTAGAGACATGAAAAAGATGTTAGGACTCCTATCAAACTAAAGATGAAGACTACAGTCTAAGCTCTTAAAAAAAAAAAGCAGCTTAGACATTAAAAAAGAGACCTACAAACCTGAAGACATAATAACAGAAACCACCCAAAATGGAATGGAAACAAGACCCAGGCAAGATGAAGAGGGCATCAGTGAGCTTTGGACAATTGCAAACAGCCATGAAACTATGCACCTAACTGGAGTCCTCTAGAGGAAGTGACACATTATGTAATTACTTCAAGGAATAATAGTCAAGAGTTGACAAATGTGATGAAAATTACCAACTAAGATACAACATGCTCATTTAACCCAAACACAAGAGAAATGAAGAAAAATATGTCAAGATGAATCCCAATTACATCACTTTAAACCAGTGATCAGAAGAAACTCCTAAAAGGTGCCAGAGTTAGAAATATTACATACAGAAAAACAAAGAATAGAAATAATTCTTTCTGGGGCTGGGAATATGGCGTAGTGGCAAGAGTGCTTGCTTCATATACATGAAGCCTGGGTTCAATTCCTCAGTACCACATATATAGAAAAAACCAGAAGTGGCACTGTGGCTCAAGTGGCAGAGTGCTAGCCTTGAGCAAAAAGAAGCCAGGGACAGTGCTCAGGCCCTGAGTTCAAGCCCCAGGGCTGGCAAAAAAAAAAAAAAAGAATGCTTTCTTTTAAAATAAGACAAACTAAAAACAAACAAAAATAGTTAGGAGGCCCTTTTATTATGTGAAAGTCTTTCAAAACCTCAAATGAAACACAGATTTTCTTTTCAGAAATACCAAGCTAAAGCAGCTCATCAGAATGAGGCCAGAAAAGGAATGCTAAAGCAGAGGGTGCTAAGCAGGCAAGGCGGAGCTAACTGAAGGAGAGAGATGGGTACCATCTTCTGGAGAAGCCCATGAAATGTGCAATATACCTTCCTTATTCAGGATTAACTTATGTTATAACATGTTTTTTTCTCTCTGAACTATCTAAATACAATATTATAGGAGCTAAAGAAAAAGACAGAAAACCAGGGAAAAACGTAAGAGTGGAAAAGCCCTGATATGAGAAAAGCCTTTCTAATTACTTGGTTCACTCAAAAACATTTTAATTCTGGGTTTGGGCATTGGCTGTTTCCTTATATCCAATGTCAATCAGTAAGTACTTTTCTCTGGCCAGGCCAGAATACTAACTCAATACTAACAGAATACTAACTCAAGGATGCTATAGTAAAGTAGAATCACTGCTTTTCAATACCACTTGTCAAGTCCTACCTGCCCCAAGGAGAGGACAACTGAGAACAGAGTCTGAATCAGATGTCTGAGCACTTGACATACTCTAGTCATGTTTATTTATTAATAAACGAAGTAATAGTTCTGCCTACTGTCAGTTTTTAGGAGGTTAAAGATTGGAACTGATACAGAAAAGCCATATTATACCAAAAAAGACTAAGACAGAAAAGTAGCTTAATACACAATTGTTAACTAAAAAAATTTCAACCCAGATTGAATCCAAAGGATTAATCTTCAATTTTCCAAAATAATGATTGTCCAATGATTATTCCAGATGTGACCTGAGGCATACAGCGGGAAGTAAAGGGATTGAGTACTAAGATTAAAATATTCTGCATCCTTATTTCAATCGAAGTAGTTTCTTTCTTCCTCACCATGCCTATTGAGATAGACACTGGATTTCAGTGGAGGGACATGTAAACAAAACCAAAGACAGTTCACATTTTAAAAAATATATTCTTAATTTAGTAAACATTTTAAATAAGGTTTTTACATTATAGCAATGCATCAGGCTGTTGAAAAACTTCATTTTTACTTATTATAAAAACCAAAACATCCAGCCAAAATATGTTTGTTACCATTAAAAGTGATATTAAGAAGTCATTTTAGGGGCTGGGAATATGGCCTAGTGGCAAGAGAGCTTGCCTCGTATACATGAAGCCCTGGGTTCGATTCTCCAGCACCACATATCTAGAAAACGGCCAGAAGAGGCGCTGTGGCTCAAGTGGCAGAGTGCTAGCCTTGAGCAAAAAGGAAGCCAGGGACAGTGCTCAGGCCCTGAGTCCAAGCCCCAGGACTGGCCAAAAAAAAAAAAAAAAAAAAGAAGTCATTTTAGATCAAGGCACTGGATAATCGTAGCTACTGAAGAGGCTGAGATGTGAGGATCACAGTTTGAAGCCAGCCTAGGCAGAAAAGTCCATGAGGCTCTTATTTCCAATTTACCACAAAAAGCCAGATGTGGAGCTGTGTCTAAAGTGGTAGAGCACTAGCCTTGACACAAAAGACCTTTGTCTTAAGTTAAAAGTTATAGAAACATACTTTGAGATAGCAGTAGTAGTTAGGTTCTCACCTGCACCGCACTATTAAGAAAGCAGCTGTTCTGCCCTGGTTCATTTAATAAGCCTTTGGTAGGGGCCAGCGACAGCATACTTCCAGCTGGATAAGCTTTTCCAAGATTGCCACCTGGTTTCCGTAAGAATTTCACCCAAGCCATTCTAAAGAAACTTTGTTCACATTAAAACTAAGAATTCTGTGCTTATGTGATATTTTGGAGGATGAAATGGATGATGTCTTGAATTGTCCACTGAAATTCACTGCAGTCTATTGCAGGAATGAAAGTTTCCAAGTCCATAACTTTCTTAGTGTTAAAATTTTGGAAGACTTTGGCAAGTAGAAAATAGAACAAGTAAATGTTGAAGCCACACACCAAAACCAAGGCCTTTCAAATTTTTATACGTTAAATCTTAGAGGAGATTTCTACACAGTAATGTAGTAGTCTTTTAAAAACTGCTAAAAATAACACTGGTAAACCAATTGTTTTCTTTCATGTACAAGTCATAGGTCTTGATTGGTTAAAATATATATTAATAATACAAAAATATGTAGATTGATCATTTGGCATGATTCCTCAGGGCATTTCCTTTCCTTCTGGTTTTTTAATAAGAAAGAAGTGTGTCTTTCCCAGGTGACGCTATCAGGTGACTCCACAATTCATATCAATGTGACCTCAAAGCAAATCTACAAAAAAGAAAAGAAATGTTTAAATAAAAATTAAAACTGATCAAGAACATTCCTATTCTATTACCTGAACACAAATATTTAATACAGAATTAAAATGCATTATAAAAAGATTAGATCCTGAAATAGGAAAATGGACATATTATTTCATCATTTAGATTTTTTAAATGTTATGACATTAATCACTATCTAACCCAAGTCTGCAATGTTCAAAGAATGGTATCATTGGAAAAATATTCTGTAAAACAAATACAACCAAATTAGATCTCAGGTGGCATTCACTATATGTCAACATTAAATTGCTTTATTAAACAATTGCATATGTACACTCTGTATTATTATGTATCCTCTACACAAAATCATATTTCCAAGGTCTGATTTTTACATAAACTGACAAGAATAACAATGGAAAAAAAGCTTTTGTAAAAAAAAAATCTTAGTAAACTTAATTTCCTTCTTGTTATAAATGCATGTGCACAATTTAATAAACCTTTAAATGTTAAACTGCTAAATTAACTATAATCAAGTATTAAGTAATAACAAGGTATTGCTAAATAAACTGAATATCACTCCTGTATTTTTGTTGCTTAGTTTTTCAGTACTAAGTCCTGACCTCAGGGCTTCACTATTGCTAGGCGCCTGAGCTAAACCTCTGGCTCTCTGCTCTGCTTTCTTTTTTCTCTTCTTTTCTTCTCTTTTTTTTTTCTCTCTCTCTCTCTCTCTTGCTTTTATGCCAGTCCTGGGGCTTGAACTCATGACCTGGGTACTGTCCCTGAGCTTCTTTTGCTCAAGGCTAGTACCCTACCACTTGAGCCACAGTGCTACTTCTAGCTTTTTCTGTTTATGTGGTACTCAGGGGTCAATCTTAGAGCTTCATGCTTGCTAGGCAAGCACTCTACCATTAAGCCACATTCCCAGCCCATGGCTCTGCTTATTTTTGAGATAGGTTCTCAATATTTGCCTGGCTGGCCTGGACATGTCATAGC
Source organism: Perognathus longimembris pacificus (assembly GCF_023159225.1). Lineage (NCBI taxonomy): Eukaryota > Metazoa > Chordata > Mammalia > Rodentia > Heteromyidae > Perognathus > Perognathus longimembris. The sequence goes on from NC_063184.1 coordinate 7,284,191, forward strand.
GAGGATGACAGGCATGTGCCACCAGACCAAGCTGTTGGTTGAGATGAGGTCCCATTAACTCTCTGCCCAAACTGGTCTCAAACCATAATCCTCCATATCACACCTTCCTGAGCTACTGAGAATACAGGCAAGAGCTACTAATGCCTGGCTCCTTCCTGCATTTTTTTTCTATTCAACAAACACTTTTGATACCACAGTCTGGTTCTAACATAATTAAGAAAACCAGACAATGTCACATATGATGGCACCCTATTAAATTACAGAGAGCACTACAAGAGCATATGCTAAGACCTAGTGAAAACAGTAAGAAAGTGAGATGGGAAGTATACAAACCAGGACCGCTTGCACTATTATATAAGATAGTAAAGGTTAAACCTACAACAGGATCTGAAGGAGATTAAAAAACAAACAAACCAAGAACAACAACAACAAAAAAAAAACACCCAAGGGGAGGAATTCCAATACAGTGATGTTGGACCAATTTGCTATAGTGAAGAAGTGGCAGAAAAAGGCTGACAATGAGGGGAGTGGATGAAAGAAACAGATGACACAGGGGCTTGTGAACCCTTGTAAAGATTTTTTTTTAATGATTTTCTTTCAAAGAATCAACTCCTACCTTTTAGGAGCTTAGTTTGGTGAGGGACATAGACACAAACTGATAATTAAACAATATTATGTTCCTGATTCCTTCCCTCCCACCACACCCTGGAGATTATATAAAATAAAAGTATCGAATAAGAAGCAGGGAGGAACTCTGGGAACATGCAAATTGATGGCTTCTCAAAGGAGGAGGGAAACAGCAGCCATGAGATTGGGAGATCAGGAAAGACCTTTCTGGTTGTACCTTTTTCCATCTCAGAGAATCTGCACCTACCAGGAAACAGATCTGGAAACTCTGGAGGTTCTGGCAAGTGCTACCAAGAACCGGTGAACTGAACAGGCCCCTTTGTGGCCTGTCCCGGCCCTGTTACATGGAGAATGACCTGCAGAACATCCTGCCTCTAGGTAGAGCAACAGAAATGCCATTTCAGAACCAGCTCTTAAATATCATCATCTCAATTCAAAACCTACCACCACCACCACCTCCACCACCACCACACCCCAGTCCTTGAGATCAGCAGCTGACACACACGTCAGAGTGTGGACTCTCACCCTTCTCCTCAGGTAAACATGACTAGTTCATAACATGGTCTTCCAGGAAAAGCATAACGAGACATGTGGAGAGTAGTAAGCCCGACAATGAAGTGGAAGTGAACGTGTGACACAGGAAACAAGAAGAGTGAAGAACAGATGAATTTAAAATAACCATCATCTTCCAAATTAATATAGAGAGAATTTTTCAATAACTGCTAAAATAAAAAAGTCCATTGTTGACTTAACTAGCAAACTGAATAAAAAGGAAGAAAACATTAGTGAGCACTAAGTTCAGGTCAAGAGAATCTCCTATGAAACATTAAAAAGAAACAGACATAGAAAACACAAAGCTGAAAGGCTAAAAGCTAAGAAGCTTGGATGAAATAGAAAAAAAAAAAAACCCTACTTCCAGAAAGGACTGAAAATTTCCCAGAATTAGACTGAAAAAGCCAGAGCAAACAAAATATATTTAAAGCATTCAAACATAGAGGAAGGCAAGGACAAAATCTGTGGAACTTTAACTGAGATGGAGAGAGAATAAAACTAAATTTTTCACAAGCTAAGGACAACAAACAAAACCTTCACAAGCCAGATGAAGAAACAAAAAAGAAAAAGGAATGGTACTAATAAAAGAGAAGGTTCATATATAGAGCAACCACAACTGTCAAAGAGTACCACTAAAATCTTACAGAAAAAATATCAAAAATCTAAAAGAATAGATAATTTCCTAACAAACAACCAACAGTAACCCAAGAAAAAGTGTACAACTGAAAATAGCTGGCAAGGCAGGGAGATAGAAGCCTCTCATTGAACATGGTGTCTGGAACAGGTCGACTTTAAGTCCAATTTTATCTAAGAACTGTTCCTTCCAGATGCTGAATTACTGCAGGCTACAAGGGAAAATAAAATACAAAGCAACCTCACATCATCTCATGAAGCTAACATAACCTTAATATCAAAAGGTGATAAGCCTCTGACCAACGTGACATGATTATAGATGTAAAATATTATAAATAAAACACTAGCATACAATATACCAGTGTATCAAAAGAATAACATGATGAAAAGAATAATGATGAGTAGAATTCTATACTTATTCGTTTAATAAGTATTTGGGAGGGTGTGCACAAAATAGCTAACACAGCATTATTCATAATACCCAAAGGTGAAAACAGCCCAAATGCCTAGCAACTGATGAATAAAATGCTGTATGTATGTGTGTTCACATAATGGATCATTATTCAGACATAAGAAGGAACAAAGTTCTGATTTATGGCATACCATGCATGAACAATGAAAACATGCAAAGTGAAAGGTAGTCACAAAAGACCACCTATTATATGATTCCATTCACATGACATATCCAGAGCCAGACAGTACAACCACATTAGTGGTTGTTTAGGAATGAAGTGGGGGCTGAAGGGTTGGGAAGGTGAGCTATAGCTAAATGGCACAAAGTTTCTTTCTGAGGTGATACGGTTCTAAAACCTTAGCAATGAATGTATGTTTCTGAGAATATACTTAAAAACCACTGAAATGTATCCTTTATATGGGGAAACTATATGGTTTGTGAATTAGATTGAAAAGGAAAGCCTAAGCTAGCAGGCGTGTGGGAGACTGACTGTACAGCACTGTGATTTACCCCCAGTACCTGCTTTCCTTCCGGAAGCTTGCAGGCTTGGTACTTCCCTAGCCAAGCATGCCTCTGTGGCCTCTCTGCAGTACTGATGCTGGGCCTGGGTCTCTGCCAAGCTCCCTGGCAGACAGTTTCTAGCCGTCTTGTGTTTGCTGCCAGAACACTGAGTGTACCCTGAATGGCTCCATCAGCTCATGTTGTGTTTGCCGGTTTAGCTTTCATCATAATAAATCCTACCACGAGGTACAACCACACACTGAATCCTGAGTCCTCCTACAGAACCAGCAAACCTGGCAGGTGGGAGAGGCTTCAGGGATCCCACCCCAGAGGACGGAGGCTGTGTGCTGCACTAGTCAGGACTTACTTTGCACTCCATACAACAAGGAATACTGTCAGTGGACAATCAGGATAAAGGTGCTTTCTTTTATTGCAAAAAACAAAACAAAGTCTATACCACTGTTACATTTTCCAGTCATATAAACCTGGCAATAACTGTTCAAATTAAAAACATAAACACACTTCAACCCTCAAGCCCCATCCTGAGAATCTATTCCTCCAAAATAAAGTGCTATTTTTATTGAGCAACATTAGGTAGTGCAGTGAATAGTAAAGGAAACAATGTGAATGCCTATGGGTCATAAACACCTTCACCCTAAGGTGCTTGTTGTGAACATTTTAGATTTGAAGTTGCCTCTGACTTCATTTTCAATGTAAGTTGGACATTTTCTCATTAAAAGCGGGGCATGGTGACACTGGACAGTGTTGTGCTCTTAGTTCTCAATTGGTTGATCCAGATTACTATCTTACAAAATTGCTTCCCAGTGGTCACCTCTGGTGGTGGATGTGTAACTTGATTCACACTGAAGACCCAACCACGCTGAATGTGCTGTGCACACAGGCTGCAGCGATCTCAGGGCCACAGCATGATGGCTCTGAACCCATATCCCCTGCTCCCAGCAGAGAGGCACCCACCACCCCCTGCCCCCGGCAGAGAAGGCGCCCACTGCCCACTGCCCCCGGCAGAGAAGGCCCCTAGGTAACACCCAGAAGCTGAGTAAAAGCTCAAGACTTCAGACCCTTGCTCCATCTTGCTCACCACCTATGGATTGAGTGTGCTTGCCTTGCCTCTTGTTCCTGTACCATCTCTCTGTCCCCTCCCTCCAGGTCTGGAAGTAATAAATGCTTCTGTTCTCGTCTGGACTAAACATTCAAACCTCTCTTCTCTCTGACAGGGTTATGGAGAGAATGGCTAACTTGGTGTAGGGTTAAAGTGGACAGGGACCTGAGAAGTATGGCAGGGTATCTGTCAGCATTCACAAGCTTCCAGTGAGAACATCTGCTCATAGGTTCAGTACATTTAGGCATTAGGTTAGATGTCAGAGGAGAAAGGCATGGTAAACACCCATGAACTAAAGAGCCTGCAGCTGTGTCAGGGCAAAGCTAGCTTGCACAGTGAATCACCAGAGACCTCAAGACTGCGTCAAAGGAAATCACAACAACCCTTTTGAGTAACAAAGGCAAAATAGTGAAGTTTAGTATCATCCTATTCACATAAAAGGACAGATATGTGAAAACATTCTCTTCATATGGGCACCTGAGCAGTTACATATGTACCTGAAATGGAACTGGGTAGTCAAAATAGAAGGTAAAAAGCCTATGCTAACAAAGCAAAATACCACTATAACATGGGTACATGTGTAACATGTGAGTAACCTACACACACATGCACATTCACAAATATAAAAGTAAAAGACATACCAGAGGGCTTGGGGTATGGAGTGTGACTCAAGTGGTAGAGTGCTTGGAGGACCTGAGTTCCAATCCTGGTATTACATACACACCAAAGATACACCAGGAAGGTATAAACTTAGAGAAATGTAACATTGCAATTTTAATCAGAATTAAATTGACAAAGTGAATATTAAGTTGTAAGTTTGTAGAGAAGCTATAATAAATAAAAATATAATATAACAGAATATAACATTGATTATTAACATATGTATGTATATTTGTATAAGTTCAGAACATGCCTATAACAAATGCAAAAAAATCAAGTGAAAACCACAGTGCAAATCTCAATAACTTCACTATCAAACAGTAGCATACAAACCATAAATTAGAAGCAAGCAAAAAAATTCTGATTGAATAAAAAATTAAGAAAAGTTTTTAAATATACAGAACTCAACAGCAAAGCAATACACATTAAAACTTAGAAGAGGCTTCTAAAGCACTACTTAGAGGAAAATTTCAAGTTTTGAATGTAACACAAAACAAATGACTGAAGAAAAAGGAAGTACAACTCACAGGACAAAAATAAACAAATAAACAAGAGGCCTACTTCTCCCTCCCCCACAAAGGAAATGAGATGAGGTTGCTACATAACTGCAACCAACTGCAAATGAGAAATATTTAGAATATATAGGGAACTCTTGAAGATTACGGTTTACAAGAAACAGGTAGTCTAACTACCAATCAACTATTCAATGGAGACAAATACACAGCTAAAAAAACCACACATTTGAACCTCGAAAGATTCCAAATTTAAAGCATACTAACACTCTCTCTGCATCCAATTGGCAACAATCCCAGTATTACAGTGGGCTCTCTGAGGGGAGTATGTGCAGGTGAAGGGTATGAACAAGTGGCCTTCCCTGCAGGGGAGTGGGGCTATCAGAATAGGATGGCAGGCCTCTTTCAGAAATAAAGTCAGCAGGCCTGAGAGACAGAGAAGAAACTTCCCAGGTTTCTGCCTGGACCAAAAGAGGAAGGCTGCACCAACTTAAAGAGGAGAATGAGTTTTGCTTTGGCAAACAGAGCCAGCACAGAATGTCTCAGCTTCTACACAACATCCAAAAGACACTTAGTTGACATCCAAATAAACAAGTTCATCTTGACATCTTTGCCAGGATTATGACTGGGGCTGGACAAAATGTTTCCAAATCACAAACACATAGAAAGATAACCAACCAAAGGATAGATGAAAACAGAAAGAAGGATAAAAGAAAATCAGTTAAACCAGGGTTATGATAATGACAATTACACTAGAGCCAAAAGGCAGTATTTTTTTGTAGTTATTTTATGTGACAGCACAACAAAGTCAGATAAATAAACACACTGAATCCACAGTCTTCCACAATTTGCACAAATGCTACAGTATTTAATAGGGCTGAAGTGGCTCAGAGCATCCAACTTTATGATCTTCAGTTTTATGATCTCCTTTCTAGTAGCAGAAAGGAAAACAGACCAGAGGGAATCTAACCCTAAGAAAAAGTCTAGAAGTAGGATAGCAATTAAGTCCCTCCCCCCTTGCTCTCTCTTTCTTTGTTGGTTGTAGGGCTTGTCAGGGGCTAGGCACTAGCTGTTAGGCGCTAGCTGTTCTGTGCTCCCTGTCCCTGAGACTCTTTGTGCTCAAGGCTAGCGCTCTACCACTTGAGCTACAGCACCACTTCAAGTTTCTTTGAATGGTTAGAGATAAAAGTCTTACTGGGACTTTTCTGCTGGTGATCCTCAGATCTCAGGCTCCTGAGTAGCTCGGAGTACAGATGTGAGCCACAGGCACCCACCCCTTCCTCCTTTTACCAACCTAAGTTGATAAAATGACATTTAGGATGTTATTAGTTTTGAGTTGTTTTCTCAATTGGTACTTTTATATTCACTTCTTTACAATTAACCGGTTTTGCTGAAGTGTACACTGTGCTCAACAAACCATCCCAATGCAGTGATCAATGTTCTGACAAAGCTACAGTCATATAATCATGACCACGAGCAATCATTTCCATCACCCTGAGAACCTTCACCCAAGATCATCGGTGGAATTCTAAAATTGCACCCACCTTGAGCCCCAGCTTTCACACTCAACTGCTTGGAACCTGCAAATATGACCAAATTAAAGTTGAAATTAAGATAGCGAAAGTAGGTTGGGTACAGTGCTTCATTCCTGAAATCCCATCTACTCAGGAGCTAGAGATGGGATGGAATGTGGTTTGAGGCTAGCTTGGGCAAAAAGTATCTGTGTGGCCAGGTGTTGGTGGCTCACCCCTGTAATCCTAGCTACCCAGGAGGCTGAGATCTGAGGATCATGGTTCAAAGCCAGCCCAGGCAGTAAAGTGTGAGAATCTTATCTTCAATTAACCACTAAAAAACCGGAAGTGGCACTGTGGCTCCAAGTGATAGAGCACTAACTAGCCTTGAACAAAAAAGTATAGGGCTGGGGATATGGCCTAGTGGCAAGAGCGCCTGCCTCCCATACATGAAACCCTCGGTTCAATTCCCCAGCACCACATATATAGAAAATGGCCAGAAGTGGTGCTGCGGCTCAAGTGGCAGAGTGCTAGCCTTGAGCAAAAAGAAGCCAGAGACAGTGCTCAGGCCCTGAGTCCAAGGCCCAGGACTGGCAAAAAAAAAAAAAAAAAAAAAAAAAGTATAAGACTCTGAATTCAAATCCCAATACCTCCAAAGAATAAAAAAGATACATGGATTATTTAGCTGGATCTATTGAAATCATGTGAGCCCTTAAAAGCAGAGATCTCTTCTCTCAGGCTGGTGGCAAGGAAAGTCTGCACTTTCGCAGGATGAGAAATCCGTGATGTGCCGCAGCTGCTTTAAAGACGGAGAAGGGGCTCGTGAGAAGAAAGGTGGGTGGCCTTTTGGATCAGAGAAGAGACTTTGGATAGCAGACTACAAAGAAGCAGGGGTCTGAGTCCTACAAAAGAACAAATCTGCCAACGGTGCACATGCTGTGCAAGCAGGTACTTCTCTTGGCCACCATCCAGGGCAGAGGCCAGTCCATTTGACCTTGACTTCAGCCTTGTGGGAACCAGGCCAGGGTCTGAGTTGAGCCCATCTGGATTTCTGACCTACTAAATTGAAAATAGTAGATGGGTTTTCTTTTACATTGTTAAATTTGTAGTGATATTACAAATAGAACTCCCAGAAAATGCTGATTCGTTTTCTGTTCCTACCATTTCAACTCTTCTGGAATTTTAAACAAAATGAAACTCTACAATCTTATTTTATTTGGGATAATACTTTTGAGTTTATATCCAAAGTATATCAGTTGAGATCTATCTATATTTATCTATCTCTATCTCTCTCTCTCTCTCTCTCTCTCTCTATATATATATATATATATATATATATAGGCCACCCTTCATTTAGTTTTATTACTCTTGAGTGGTTTCACCAAAATTAGTTTGCCCATTTACCAGCAGTGTATTTGAGTTGCTTCCAAGTGGGGGTTATTATAACTAAAGTAACTATCAATACTCAAGTACAAGTTTTTCATTCAAGTACAACTTTTCATGGGGGGGGGGAGGTCTTAGTCCTACACATCTCCTAGGGTTGTAGGGTTAAGAAGATCCCTCTAAAATTAAATCATAATGTTCCTCTGCTTAAAATTCTGCAATGGATCCTTACAACATTCAGATTATTTTTTTTTTAAAGAGACTATGAAAGCTGAAAGACTCTTGCCTTAGACCTAGAAGGGCCAAGACACTGTAACAAATACCTTGTAAGTAACAGAGGTTTACTGCTCATAGTTCTGGAGTCTAGGAGGTCCAAAATAAAGGTGTCTGGAGAGGGTTCACTTTCTGCATCACAGGTGGAATCTTCTTGAAGCAGCCTCAAATAGCAAAAGGAGGTATATGCACCTCCTCTAGCTTCACTGATAAAGACACCTATTTGTAAGAGCTTTGCCTTTAAGACCTGATCACCCAGCACCTCTCCAAAGCCCCACCTCACCTCTCAAGACGAAGGCATTGAGGAGTACAAGCATATAAATTTTAGAGAATCACATTCACACTATCACAGCCTTACACTATCTGCCCAGAATCCTGACCCCTAACTTCACTTCCAACTTTCTGACCTTTGGCTTTCTCCATTCCTGCCACCATGGCCCCCATTCCTGAATACACACCACACAAGCTCCTGCTCTCATGGCCTTTGCACCGGTATTCTTTTGCCTAAAAATATAACTTCCTGAAACTTACATGGCTTTGCCCTCCCTCCGCCTTCATGATTACTTTGCTAAAAACTCACCTTCTAAATGTAGCCTATGTTTATCTGAAACTGCAAACCACCATGATCTCCACCCCATCCCATCTCTCCCAACTTTGCTCCCCTTTTTCTCTTCTTCTTGGCTCTGTTTATCTTCAAATACACTATATAATTGACTTGCTACTATATTTCTTGTTTAATTTGTTTTCCCTCAATTCCCTGAGAATGTAATGCAAATCCCAAGCATCTGAAAAAGTCCATAACCCAGGGTAAGTATACATATTCAATATTTACTGAAAGAAGCTCAGAAACTGAGGTGAAATCTTAAACAAGTCCTCTGAAAGCAGTACTACTAACAAAAAATGATCTAGGCAGGAACTGTAGGTATAGAACAATTTCCTGCCGCCAGGCAGGTTAGTGCCAGTACCACATGGATAAGTAGGAACTTTATACCAAGAATATATGGTGGTAATGTATCTGGAGAAAAATCTCATAAGGGCTTAAACAACCTGGTCACCAAGTGTAAAAGAACTGTCAGGAAAAGGGTAAGTTTATGATGCTAGCCAAGGAGTTTGAAAAAAGCCAAAGCAAAAACTATCTGATGCTCAAAGGATGAGTTCTTGACAAAGATGGAATCCACAGTCTGATACTAACCTCAAGATTCTATACTAATTCTATGCTAATTCTAAAATTAATTCCTAAATTAATTCTATAAATTAATTCCTCCTTTGATCAAGTCCCATCAACAACATTAAGTCAACCATTGAATCATTAAAAGTATGTCAGTTTTATCACTTGTAATAAAAAGTCTACATAACAAAGGTTCACAGGGCTATAGTCAGAAACCACATAAAAATACTCAAAAGAAATACTCCAAATATACTAAGTGTACAATCAATACAATCTACCTCCTATGTAAAATGACTCAACAAATACAAAGACTTAGAAGTAAAAAGCCAGATGCCAGTGGTTCATGCCTGTGATCCTAGATACTTGGGAGGCTAAGATCTGAGGGATATGGTTCAAAGCCAGCCAGGGCAAGTTAGTCTGTGAGATTCATATTTCCAACTAACCACCAGAAAATCAGAAGTGGCACTGTGGCTCAAATTAGTAGAGCACTAGCCTTGAGCGCAAAAGCTTAGAAAGAGTGCTCAGGTCGAGTTCAATAATCCTGTTTATGACGTTATCTTATAAGTGTACAGGAAAACCACTACAAACCTACTTAGCGGCAATTTCATTCATAGAATAACATGATGATCCATCAGTTATAAATAACTCGAATCCCCAAATGCACCTAGATGGGTTCATGAATTGGGTTCCTGAAGATGCTGTCAGACTCACTTTACCATCTTTGTCTCTGCAGTATTCTTCCCAAGCTTAACATAATAGCTCTCATGTCATCACCTTCAAATTCCCTTCTTATTTTGCCTTCCAATTACAGCAACATAGTATAAATCTCTAACAAAGGGATGCACAAAGTAAATGGGTAACATAAGAATGAAGTAACATACTGTCCTTTGCTGTTGTGGTCTAACTGAGAACGTGAAAGAGGAATGCGAAGAGAAGTAGAAACTTGCAAAGTGGAAGATATTAAAAAAAAAAACCCCACAATTTTACTCTTGAGAACTCAATGTGCTTGGGAGAGGTTGAGAAATGCTAAAGCTAAGGCTTGCAAAAAGAACAAATTTTTATTTGTGACTACTTAAACATCATTTTATTAGTTTTAAAATCTAGTGCCTAAGCACTCATTAGCCTACAACAGTAGGCCAAGAAATGTTTATTAAATAAATGTGCTAGACCAGAAACAAACAAAAAAGTAAAAAACTTCCAACTAATCAGTATTTCATAAAGCTTTTTTTCCCCAAATCAATATAGTCAAATAGAAGACTAGTGTACTTATCTTCGAAATACTTTAAAAATACCTCAGACTGATTTGAGTCAAGTGAGAATTATGCTGCACAAATCTTTATTTTCTGAAAAATAAGTATGAAAGTTGAAGCTTTTCTACAGTATCATGTAAAGCAAAAACTCTTTAATCAGCTACAAAGGTTTGTAACCATGTCATGGACATTATTTGGTGGCCTAATAATACTACTTCTGAGTAGTATTTTTCGATGGCTAAAAGTAATAGGATTTTTTTTTAAGAAAGTAAATCCAATATCATACAGAAAATATGTATAACCTCAACAATACCTGAAAGGCCAAAGCACAAGTAGTCCAAGTTTTAGGTCAACCTGGGCTACACAGAGAGATCCTGTCTCAAAAATTTAATTAATCAGTTAAATTCTTAGCTAAACCAGGGACTTTCAGCCAAAGAACTGATAGAAGAGATGAATTAACTTAGAAAGAAAACAGTACAAATATTTTTTGGCTAAATAGTTTGTGTATATATTATCTGTAATGTTCCTACTATTCATAAAAAAAAACTCATCCAAACTTGCTCCCCAAGGTTAAAATTAAACTTTAAATTACCATTAAGTGGTTTTATCTGTAGAAATAAATAAAACCTAAGGATTTTATCTGTTGTGTCTATTTCTTGCTCCTATAATGTGTATAGTAGCATTTTCTAAAGGCATTTCTTTAATATGAAATTTGTAATATACTAATGTGACATTTGTATCATCACTAATTTCTACCTCGCTCTTCAAAAATGACATAGACCAGCACAGCTCCTTGCTTAAAACAAGAACTCCTAAGCCAGGTGCTGAGGCTCACACCTGTAATCCTGGCCAGATTCTAGACCTCAAGAGGCTGAGCTCTGAGGCTACTGATTCAAGGCCAGCCAGAGCTGACCATGAGACTCTTATCTCCAATAAATTACTACAAAGCTAGAAGTAGAGCAATGGCTCAAGTGGTAGGGTAGTGACCTTTAGCAAAAATGCTCAGGGACAATGAGTGCCCAAGATCTGAGTTCAAGGCCCAGAACTGGCACTGGCACAGGCACACACACACACAAGAACTCATGAGCAAAAATGTTACACCTCACCCAATGTACTCAAATGCCACATAAGCTTTCCAGTTACTGTAAGTTGTCTTTTGACTCTATAATGTTAAAATATACTACAAGTGTCAAATAACAAAGAGCTGCTATGAATTTTAATAATTAAACGTCTTTTCAAGTAGCTTAATTTCCTACTTTATAAAGATCAAATATATTTTTGCAAAGTCAAGCAACAATCCTTCAGCCCAGTACTTTCTCCAAGGCAAACAAACATGTATATAAACTTAAAGTAGGCTAAAAATCTCATTTTTGGTTTTATCTTACTAAAACTTCTAAAACTTATAGCATTAACACCATTTCTTGACAGCATAAAATAAATATTTGACACTAAACAATATGAAAGATCTTGAATCACAGTACACACTGAAATCCTGGAAATGCTGGAAAGAATAGGTAGGAAAGTGTGTCATACTACTGAAGTAGCAAACCTTTTAAAAATTACTTTTACAGGGCTAAAGGCATAACTGTTTTCCTACCAAGTGTGAAGCCCAAGGTTTCAATCTTCAGTGTCTCTGTCAACAAAAATTTACTTTTTCATCTTTTAGAAAAAATAATATTAATGAGCTGATTATCAGTGTCAAGTTACATGAATTGTTTGCAATCTGCAGTTTCACATTGCCGGTTAGTTTGACTTATGAACAACTTCAAATAAGTCACCTTTGTAATTTATAACCAGTAATTACAAATCTAAACAAATTGTCCAAGTGAGCTCTCTTGAAAGGCCTCTAAAATGCAAAATTAAAACCATACACTTTTTCCTAACTCCTACCTACAGTGACTCTATTTAGAATTCTATGACCACAGTAAATAAGTCATATGTTACTTTTTGCAGAGTAAGTTTTCCTCATCTTTTCCTTTTTAAATTTCTTTTTTAATAAGATGGAGGAATCTTTGCCTAACCACCATCAAGAAAGTAAAAAGAGGGGGAAAAACTAGGAGCCAATGAAAGAAGGGGTGACATTTTCCAAAAAACTATATGTACTCATTATTTGATTTATTTTACCTCCTTTTATACCTCCTTTATAGTAACAACTTAAATAAAATCTTAAAAGAGAAACTGAAAAGAATAGAAAACAAACCTAACAAGTATGTGTCAATTTAACCAAAAGTTTGACTATTCCTTTAAAAAAGTGAATATTAGCAAGACTTCACAGCAGCCTAGAAAATTTCCTTGAAGAGTATAAGTATGTATAACTTTTTTTTCCTCCTTAGGCAAGGAAACATTTAGGAAACTTTGCTGCCTAACAGAGATGGGCTTGCAGAAGGAACACGCGGTGAGCACTAGTTAGGCTCTGCTTTAACAAACAAGCAAATCTTGTAGTGGGTTAACAAAACCTCAGGCTGCAGAGCTCACACCAGAGCGAGCACTTCCTGCTCGGTTCTCTGCCCCACGCGCAGCTATTTGGACGCTAAACATTAACTTTATACCTGTCTGCCACCACCAAGAAAACCACCGATCCCATGATCACGGGAAGGCAGCCCCTTCTCTCACCGGAGGGGCCCTAGGCGCCCGGGGCCGCTGGGAAGGGCTGTGCGCCGCGAGAGGCTGGGCGGGCGCCGAGGACAAGGACGCGCCGGGTCCCCAGCCCCACACGCCCCGGGGAACCGCAGCTGGATTCCAGAGTCGGCCCCGTTCCCGCCCGCGGGCCCCGCGGCCACCACCGGGCCCTCCGGCCCGGCCAGAGGCCTCGGCTCCGGAGCCAGGACGCGGCTGGAGGCGGCTGCGGGTCTCAGGGACCCCGAACCTTGCAGCCCGGCACCTGCTGCCCCCCAAGGTCGGGGGCGGAGAGACGCAGGGCTGCGAGGGGCGCTGAGGGCTGGGCGTGAAGGTGCCCGGGAGGCCCGGAGGGAGGCGGGTCGGGGTCCCCATCCAGACAGTGGCTCCCGAGGAGGCCCGGAGGGAGGCGGGTCGGGTCCCCATCCAGACACCATAGCTCCCGGGGAGACCCCGAGGGAGGCGGGACGGGGTCCCCCATCCAGACAGTAGCTCCCCGGGAGGCCCGGTGGGAGGCGGGTCGGGGGTCCCCACTCAGACACTACAGCTCCCGGGGAGGCCCGGAGGGAGCCGGGTCGGGGTCCCCATCCAGACAATGGCTCTCGGGGAGACTCGGAGGGAAGCGGGTCGGGTCCCCATCCAGACACCATAGCTCCCGGAGAGGCCCCGAGGGAGGCGGGTCGGGTCCCCACCCACCACTACAGTTTGGGAGACTCACCGGGAGCTCTGCCTCCTCCGGGCGCCGGGAGCGTGCGGTCCAGGTAGCGAACCCGGGCCTTCCACTCCCACAGAGCTACCTCGCGCTGACCCCGCTCCGCCTCACACCGACACCCTACAGACACCCCAACAGCCGTCACCGCGCCGGGGTGCTCCGGGAACTGGAGCCCAACCCCGCACGGAGCATGCGCACACGCCCGCCACCCCAGGGCCAGTCAGGGCACTGACACCTGCGTTCAACAGGTCTCCAGAGTCCCGCCCTCTCCCGGCCCCACCCTCCAGGCCCCGCCCCTCGCGGCGGCCCCGCCTGCGTGCGCGCGCTCCCGCGCTGGCCCCGCCCCCCGCTACCCAATTCTCTATTCCCGCGGGGGTTCAATGGGGGCGCGCGGTTCAATTGGCTTACTCGGGAGGCGCGAAATCCCGCGAGACTAGGAGCTTGCCGGGTTTCTCCCCCTCAGCCAGAGCGGGAGCGGGGGCGAGGCGTGGTGGGCGCTGGCTATGGGGAAGGTGGGTTCGGGCTTGCCTGCCCGGGGTCTCCGGAGGTTAGTTCTTGAGGAAGCGGTGGTTCCGTGCGGCGTGCAGTCACCGAGCGGGGCCCGGCGGTTCCTGGAGCGGGGCGCGCGCGGCGGGCCTCGGGTCCCCAGCCTAGCGTGAGCGGCCTCCGCGGCAGGGAGACGGCCCTCGGGCGGCGGCGCGAGACCATTGATAAAATGAGAGGTCTAGCTAAGGACGGTGACCGGGTGAAGGGCCGTGGTCAGGAACATTCCCAGCGGGGTCCACGTACAAGGTTAACGCGCCACATAGTACAAGCTGCTTTTAACCTAAATGGAGATGTTTTTAAAATGTGTCTTAGGTGGGCCCCAGTGGCTTCCCCACAGTGATTTTGGCTTATTCCGGAGGCTGAAATCGGAGGATCGCTGTTGGAAGCCAGCCCAGAGAGGAAAGCCCAGGAGACACTTGGGTCCAGTTAACCAACAAGAAGCCGGAAGTAAAGCCCTGGCCCAAATGGTAAAGCGCCACCCTTGAACACAGATACAGGTTATTAAAAGAACCCACAGTCGTTGGCATAAAGACCGCTCAAAAGTGCATACTGATAACTGGGGACAAAAAGATTCAGGCATAGGTAAATCTACAAGTTTATTTGAAAAAATAGGACCAAGAAATATTGGAGGTTGGTAGTACGCAAATGCGACCCTGTAGTCCTTGAGACAATCTTTATGAGCTCCTTGAACATTCATTTACCTTGTTGCCTCGAGCCAAGAACCGCAGGAAATAAAATGAAGCTCTTCAGATTAGACCTCTTTGTTTGGATTTCACACACATAACTTAAATATGTCCCAGATGGATGTGGGCCTCTTTACTAGCTTTTAAAGCCAGATCTCTTCCCCACCCCTCTGGAATGTAGGTCACCTCAGTTTTCTGTTTGAGATAATGGCATTCAACGTTATCCAAATCAGAAATCCTTGAATACCCCTATACTGTGTTGCACTATCCACACCAAGCTTTGTTGATTCATCTCCTGAATATCTGTCAGATGCATCCCTTTTTCATCTCTCTCCTCACTGCCTTAGCCCTTCAAGTCCATCATCTCTTATGACTCATGTCCCTTGGGCTAGTTAAAGCCACATCATGGCCTCCAGTTCTTTCCCACTCCGTTCTGTTAGTCATTTTTGAATGTGAAAATGTGATCATGATGCCCCTCTGCGGAGGATTCTTTTCATGCCCTTCATGATCAGGCCTCAGGGGTTAACCTTAACCTGCTGTTCCTTCCTCATTTCCTCCACTCTGGCCATCCTAGCCATCCTTGCTGTTCTGGTGTCCTAATAGATTAAATATTTCTTGGACCTTGGTTGAATATTTACCTCCATGGATCCTTTCACAGCTTGTTCAGTCAGACTGGTCCTTCCTTTATCCATTTTGGAATTATTTCTTTTATAAAACGTACATTGTGGGCTGAGGATATGGCCTAGTGGCAAGAGCGCTAGCCTCCCATACATGAAGCCCTGGGTTCAATTCCCCAGCACCAGATATACAGAAAACAGCTAGAAGTGGCACTGTGGCTCAAGTGGCAGAGTGCTAGCCTTGAGCAAAAAGAAGCCAGGGACAGTGCTCAGGCCCTGAGTCCAAGCCCCAGGACTGGCCAAAAAAAGAAAAAATGTACATTGTAATATAATCATTTCTCTGTAAATGTAACTGACAGAACAATCACCTTTCTTTTAGAAAGAATATGAATTGTGGATAATAAAGATTTTTGCTACCTCCCTTATTCCTCTAGAGATGATTACAGAATTCTCTTCCATTCCCTCTACTCAAAAATTTGAGCCAGAAGCAGGTGCCTCACCCCTCGAACCCTAGCTACTCAGGAGACATATCTGAGGATTGCAGTTCAAAGCCAGCCCAGGCAGGAAAGTCTCTGGGACTCTTATCTCCAATTAACCACCAGAAAACTAGAAGTGATGCTGTGGCTGAAAGTGGCACTAGCCTTGAGCTGAAGAACTTGGGGACAGTTCCCAGGCCCACAGTTGAAGCCCTAAAACCCACAAAAAAAAAAAATCACTATAGCTCTTGGCATATTTAAGTACTGGCCTTTACATGATAGTGGCATAGTAGGCTCCAATGTGAGCATCAAGGTGGCAGGACCAAAAGCAAACATGAAAAGAAGGGAATTTGATACCATTCTCCCTAACAAGATAGGAAATGCTCCCAGAAAAGTTTGTGATTAGGAAGGTCACAACACAGAATTTAAATGTATTGCCTCTCATAATGGCCTTTAGTCCTTGATAGAAAAATTAAAAGCAAAACATCTGGGATGTGGTTTAAGTGAAAGAAAGAACAAAGACAAGGTAGTAGGGAAGAATAGGAATGCCAGAAAACAACCCGCCCTAGATTGTTCAGTTGCGATCCAGCCAGAGTTAACATCACCAGCACTCCTGTGCTCTGAGCATTATTCTAGATTGAGGATAAATGAAGTTTGGGGAGTAGTACTACTCTATGGCTGGATTTCACCTTACCACTGATTACTGGTAGGTACAACATCTGTCCTGAGTTGCTGTTATCCGGTAGTGAGAGGTGGAATTCCGCAGCTTTGGGTGAGACAAGCCATGACTGAGCTGGGAGGGATAGAGTGCAGCATGGCACAGAGAAGTAGTAGCTAAGGAACTGACTCAGGATTAGATCCTAGACAAAACCTGTTTTTCTAACTGTATTAATGATGATAGTATTCTAGCCTTAGAGGGCAGGAACTATGGGGTTTTCTTTTTCATTGTAATCGTGGGTATAACCTGATATCTGAGTGAGGCTTTCTTTTTTTTTATTATTTTTAAAATCCATATTTCCTGGGTGGAGTGAAAAGATGGCAGTTTTTTTCAGTCATGTGTTTTAGAGAATAGAGACATTCTATATGGGTTAAATTGTTGGAAAAGACTTCTGTGGAAAAATAGAGGGCTAACACATGCCCTTGAAGTATTTTTTGTGGTTGAATTTGGGAATGAATTGTAATGTTTTAGACTATGCTGTTCACTGGGTGGCAGCAGGGGTGGGGTTAAGGGAAGAAGTGTGCAAAGAGCTGGCTATCCTGTGCCTATTCTGTTAGTTCAGGTTGTCTAGACTTCTATATGTGTATTTTAGTTAATATTGCTAAGTATTAAGGGTTAAGTCTTAATGCCAAAAGTAAGAAGTAGAAAATAATCCCTATATAAATGTCCTTTTGTTAGTTTGTAGGAAAAACTCTTCTGGGAGTGAAATTATTAAGTCTTTATCTCAGAGTTAGTATCTAGAGTGATAGAGAGAGAAGAGGAAGAGGAGAAGGGCTCTGCTAGTATCACCACATCTAGAAGATGTGTATTTTTAGTAAAGTACTTATATAAATTCATACACAAAGTTCATTATTTCAGACCATCTAATCGTTATGTGTCCTGAGGTGAGCAGTGTATGGTAAAAAGTAGAACTAGTGAATTAGCTAACATGTACATAATCGGTTACATTCAGCAGATCCATCCTGGTTGGATTGTGCCATCTCTGGGCAGTGGCGGCAGGACTTATTTAGAGGCTGGCAACAGGGGAGGAAGAGGAACCTGCAGAGAGGCTATGCACCTGTGCTCAGATTTACACTTTGATTAGAGCCATTGATGTATATGGTTCTGGTTGTACCATAAGGATACATACACTTAGTAGAAACGTTCTTGCTAATATTTTGATAGTATACTAAAACCTACTAATGAGCTTAAAAATTGCTTAGTATATCTTGTTTTATATCTCATTTTAAATTGAGCATAAAGGAAATGCAGAATTTTAATTGTAACTTTGCCAATACTTCTGCCTGTTGCTGTTTTTGTCTTCAGTGAAATTTTTATCCCTAAGAAAAGCAGGATTGCAATTTTTTCTTTTACTAAGCAGATTGAGTTTGTGTAGTTTATTCTTGGTTACCAAAATATTCATGTAGCTTTAGGATTTTGAATTGGTGAATTCATAACATTTGGAAAAGCATGAGATATACCATGCGATCTCAGTTACCTAAAAGGGATTCCGGTGTGTGTACATGGAGGATCTAGACAGTCATGTCCAACTGAACTGCTGTGGCAGTAATGCTTTGCACTTTGCTTATATGTTTTCTGTAATGCACGTTAAATAAAGGTTATAAAAAAAGACTTCTGTGGGAGATTAAATATGATTTTCAACTTCACAAATTCACTGCAATCATTGATAGGCTTTGAGAAAGAGCTATGACTGCTAAGAGTACAAAGTTCCAGAAAACACAAATAAGCAAGGCCAGTTCAGGGCTGTTGTAATGGTCTTTGTGAAGTCTTGAATGGGATGGTTGGTTTGGAATCAGATACTAAGAATTCTAGGGAAACTGGCTAAACAAAAGAAAAAAATCTTTAGGCTGTGTGACTCAGAAATGAGTCTGCCAGAAAAGTCTAGTCACAATCAGCTACTCCCTCTGTGACTGTTGCTGGCGCTTGAATGTGGAATATTGTCCCGAGGCTCACATGTTCAGTGCTTGATCCTCAGCTGAGAGTCTGGAAACCAGTAGATGTGGTCAGGTTGAAGGAAATGGGTAATGGGAGACATGTTCTTTGGGGGCTTGAAAAAGGTACTTTGGTCCCCAGTTCCTTCCTACTCTGCTGCCTTCTGTCCAACATGAGGTAAAAAACCTTTTCCTTGGTACCCTCCCACCAGCATGATACTCTGTTGACATGCAACCTTACAAGCAACCATAGACTGAAACCTGAGCCCAAATCAATCATTCCTTCTTTCAAGTTGCCTTTCCCAGGTATTTATCACAGCAATAAAAAAAAAAGCCCTCAATTTTAGTGATATGAATCATCCCATGCTTTTCTTCTACTCCATTGATTCCCCTTTCTCAGTCTACTTTTTAACTTTTGTCTGTATTTGTTTATTTATATTTTCGAGCCTTAGGGCTTGAACTCAAGGCCTGGGCCTTGATCCTGAGCCGCTTTTGCTCAAGGCTAGAGCTCAACCATTTGAGCTACAGCTTCACTTCTGGTTTTTTGTTTGTTTGTTTTGTTTTGTAACTTATTGGAGATATGAGTCTCCCAGACTTTCCTTTCTGGACTAGCTTTGAACCGTGATTCTCAGATCTCAGCCTCCTGAGTAGTTAGGCTTATAGTTATGAGCTACCAGCACTCAGCACTTCTCATCTTTAAATGATGACATGGGATCCTGAGCTTTAATTTTTTGTTATAGTTTTAAATCCACTTCCCACAAAGCAATCAGTCTAAAGTACAGACATGTTAGTCTTCAACTTAAAATTGTTCAATGAAATATAGAGGGTAAAATGCAAAATTCTTGCCAAGGCTACAGTCTCCTAACTGATCTGTCCTTACTCCCTTAGTGGTACCTCATGCTGTTAAAAACTCTCCATTCTTTATTTGATCTGCATGAAACAGTAGTTCTCAAACCAAAGGGGGAAGACAGGAGATTTTTGTCTCCTGTGGGGATATTTAGCAACAGAAAAATGTTTAGTTGTAATAGCTGGTGACGTTCTTAAACGTCCTACAATGGACAAGAAAGATTTGTGCAACAAAGAACTGTCAAAACTCATGATGTCAGTAGTGCCAAGGTTGAGAAACTCTGGTCAAGACACTTTTCCTGGGTCTCTGGGTAATTTCTTTCAACCTTTGTACTCCAGTTTCAACTTCACCTTCTTGTAAAGTCCTCCTTGATCTAGAATTCCTTGCTTATCTCTGTCTTGGGTGTCCTGTTTGTGCATCTCAATGGCTTATCTTAATCTATGGTTGGTTATTTGACTTGCCAATTTACTTGTTTAGTGTCTTTTTGGCTGTGTAGACAAAATGTCTGAAGGCCATCGTGTATCTGGTCAACCTATCTGTAAGTCATTCCATTAGACACATCATTTTATCTGTGAAGTCTACTTGAGCTGGCACACAGTAGGGATCAACACATTGTCCCATACCTGAAATCACATCTATAACAAGTCACTGAGTGGAAACGACAGTAAGACTTTCTCTTATTCTGTTTTCCTATGAAATTAGTGTACACAATTGCCAAGAGAACACAGAAAAATGTCACCTTGACCAACAGCATCCCTGGAAGAGGACTGGTGCACCATCAGGCCCCAAATATTCTCTGAGAATACTCTTGCATGCTGGGGCTCCCAGTGCCTTGCAAGAGTGAAGAGGTGATTAAAAAAAAAAAAAAAAGAGCAGGGAAGAAATAAGGCTGGATGCTGGTGTCTCATGCCTGTAACCCTAGCTACTCAAAAGTCTGAGATCTGAGGATCATGGTTTGAAGCCAGCCTAGGAAGAAAAGGCCTTGAGACTCTTACCTCCAATTAACTTCCAAAAAGCCAGAAAGGTAGCTGTGGCTCCTTGAGCAAAAAAAGTTCAGGGACAGCTCCTAAATCTTGCGTTCAAGCTCAAGACGGGCACAAAAATAGAGTAAATTAAAATTCTTAAAGAGAGAGAGAAAGAAAAGAAAGAAGGAAAAATAGTGCCTAAAATGAGATAAAACTATAACATCTCTTGATCAAGTCAAAATATATTAGCTGGGTGACTGTGGCTCAAGCCTGTAATCCTAATTACTCAGGGGGCTGAGATCTGAGGGGTCTAGGTAGGAAAGTCCATGAGACTCATCTCCAGTAACCAGCCAAAAAAAGAAGCAGCAGCAGTGGAGCTGTGGTATAAGTATAATACCATCCTTGATCAAAAATGCTAAAGGACAGCATCCAAGCCCTGGGTTTAAGCCCCAATACTAGGTATAAATAAATATATAGATATAGAAATCCAGTGATTTCAAAGATACACTTAGAATTGTCTGATGAATGTATATTTCAGTTCTTTCAACTGAGAAAAAATTTGCTGTAAACATACATTTCTTTGCCTTTTCCTGCTTTTAGTAACAAATCCATATCATTTAACCACAGGACAGGCATGGCCTTGAGAGGGGTACATTACCTTTTTTCTGGGGGCAGTGACTGATGTGTATACTCACCATCCTTTCCAGCTGTTTTGATATAAGAACTTGCAGGAAAGAGTGGGGATGTGTTTCCCCCTCTGATTACAGAACATTATAGATGTGAGGCCAGTGTGCCTTGCCACCTATGATAGCTGGTCAAAAAGAACTAAAGCAGAAATGGGGGTGGGTAGGAGAAAGTCCTTGATAGTCTTCCATCTTCTCATACAGAACTCGGGAGGTGCATGTTGACCAGACTCCTCGAGCTCTGCATCATGACAGGGTCAAATTCAACACCCAGGACATCTTACCCAATTCTTTCTTGGCTGAAACTTCACTGGCTCTGTTCTATCAGGATGAATATTTCTGGTAAACCAGCTAGTGGTTTAGCTTATGGCTTTATTTTAGCTGACATATTGTTGGTTTAGATGGCTTCATACCTTTTATATGTTATTTCATTTTGAAACATTCTAATTACCTTATCTGTAAAATGGGGATGAGAAATAATATTTACATGTGATATCTTTTTATAATGCCCCAAATAGAAGCAACTGTATGGTCCTACACTATGTTATTATGGCCATTAGTGCTGTTATGATTACCAATACTGTGTCATCAACAGTAATATGATGCTATAAGGACCTATATATTGTTTATCTAGCTTCACTGTCTTTTAATCTCACAGATGCAGAAGTGTTTAGATTTCACTTCAGCTTGCCTCTCATTCACTCCTATCAGAATCATCCTACCATCTCTTCTGGTCTCAGTTCATGTATGACCTCCTAGGGCACCCATTGTTTCCTTTTTTAAGACTTATTTGTTAAGAATTTTTTATCAAAATTAGTTGAAATCTAGCAGGTGCTGGTGGTGTATGCTTGTAATCCTAGCTACTCAGGAGGATGAGATCTGAGGATTGCAGTTCAAAACCAGCCCTTTCAGGAAAAGTCTGTAAGACTCTTCTCTCCAATTAACTACCAGAGAACTGGAAGGGGCACTGTGGCTCAAAGTGGTAGAGTGCTAGCCTTGAGCAAAAGGACTCAGGGCCCAGGCCATGAGTTCAAGCCACATAATCAACAAGAACAAAAAGTTGAAACCCGGGGCTGGGGATATAGCCTAGTGGCAAGAGTGCCTGCCTCGGATACACGAGGCCCTAGGTTCGATTCCCCAGCACCACATATGCAGAAAACGGCCAGAAGCGGCGCTGTGGCTCAAGTGGCAGAGTGCTAGCCTTGAGCAAAAAGAAGCCAGGGACAGTGCTCAGGCCCTGAGTCCAAGGCCCAGGACTGGCAAAAAAAAAAAAAAAAAAAAAAGGGCTGGGGATATGGCCTAGTGGCAAGAGTGCTTGCCTCGTATACATGAGGCTCTGGGTTCAATTCCCCAGCACCACATATACAGAAAACGGCCAGAAGTGGCGCTGTGGCTCAAGTGGCAGAGTGGTAGCCTTGAGCAAAAAGAAGCCAGGGACAGTGCTCAGGCCCTGAGTCCAAGCCCCAGGACTGGCCAAAAAAAAAAAAAAAAAAAAAAAGTTGAAACCCACCATTCAGTGTATTTCACCCACTGGTCTTAATTTTGTCCTTGGTAGCAAGAGAAATCTATCTTCATTTTTCTATAAGATACTACTAAACATTAGAAATAGCATTTGCATTTTCAAGCTAAAAATAATTCCTGTTTTGTCAATAATTTTCAAAGACCTAGTGAATATTAAACTGACTCATTTACTCATTTATAATATTTTACCTCACTAAAAATGTATAAAGTGAGTTCTAGCATATAATATGAAACAGTAGCCAAAAATAAATAAGGAAAAAACTGTTTGGAAATGAAAGTAAATAGAATGAAAAGAAGGAGGAGGAGCAGAATAAGGGTTCAGAAGTTATATAATGAATTTGTAGTTTAAACTTTAGTTTGACTCAGATCTAAAACCCAAAGTGAATGAGGAATTTAAATGATCAATAACAGAAGAACATTTTTCTGTTAACATTGGAAATGATTTCCCTCAAGTGGCCTTCATCAAAGGAGGCTCCTTCCTGAAGGAGTGCAGGGGGTATCTTATCTGTGTTACTGACAGTGGCCTTATCACCATGTCCCTGGCAAACACTGCCACTGTAACAAGTTTCATGTGCCACCCCTGTGACTGAATTCATGATGTACTTCAGTTGTCAACTTTGGAAAACAATGTGATACACAAAAATAAAACCACAGCTTTGCAATTGGCATGATTATGGTTTGGAGAAAGCATTTCCTCTCCTGCTTCAGACAAATGTTTTGTTTTAAATCAGCGTAGTTCAAATAATAATATTTAAAAATATCTGGAGACTGTTATTTTAGTAGCCAGTATAAGTTTATAGTCAAAATACCTATATTTTATTTGATTTTTTAATTTATAAATTGATATGACAGCAGGTTTCCCAAAGCTTAATATCATTAGTATTGTTTGGGTTTTATTGGACTCCACATACTTATGTTGCCTTCAAATATAAGCAACCTTTTCATTCCTTTTAAATATTTTATTAGGCTTTGAAGTTTTATCCCATATTTCATGAGACCACTATTATTCCTAGATTTTGTATTGCCAAAATTCCTAATACTCTCTTTGTCTTCAACTATGTCATGGAGGAATTCTGGATTCCTGACACTCAGCGCCAGCCTATGTTAACCTCAGTACCCTGGGTTCAAATGCTATTACAGTTTGTTATTTGTGTGATCTGGATCAGTTATTAAGTTCTCTGAGCCTCAGTTTCCTCGCTTTTTTAAAAAACAGTGTCCTAGTTCATCCTTAATCTGGGTTGCTGTTCACAAGATAAGTAGGTTACTTGCCTCTGTGCATATATTTTTACATGATGTTTCATCAATGTTTTATAATCTGAGAGACCGAATAAATTAAACAGATGGTAGAATTGCTCTTACTTCAAAGCAGTGTGTTATGATTAAAAACTTGTTCAATGTTGCTTGTTCTCAAAAAGTAGCTGTGAGCCAGACCCTGATGGCTCACACCTGTAATCCTAGCCACTCAGGAGGCTGAGATCTGAGGATCAAGGTTCAAAGCCACTCTGGGCAGGAAAGTCTGTGAGACTCTTATCTCCAAGTAACCACCTAAAACCCTGAAGTGGAGCTGTGGCTCAGTGGTAGAATGCCAGCCTTGAACACAAAAGCTCAGAGACAGCATCTGGGCCCTGGGCACAAGCCCCAAGACTGACAAAAAACAAAAGTAGCCACATAACTAGGCATATTAGTTTAATAATCTATAAATGAGTAGATGATCCATAAATGCTTAAGATTTGAAGCACAGGATCTTTTTTCCTTGTTGTTATTTGATCCCTAATTATGTGTCAGGAGGTAAAATGCAAATTATTTAATTTTCTCAGTGACCCGAAAAGATTAACATTTAGGTGTTTTTAAAATATGATAAATGTGTTTAATATATGCATGGAATCCAAGCTGTAGTTCATTAGAAATTTAAATATTTTTAATATACCTACCACAGGATGTCCAGCCTATAGAAGACACTTAGTATTCCTAAAATAAAATATAACTAAAAAAATATAGCAAATAAGTATACTATTTGGTTACAAACATGGCAATAACGTACAATTATCAGAATGAGTAGGGGAAGTATGTATTATATTAATAGACCTGGAAGTAAAGGTAAAAAATATGAGAAAGTTTTCATTGTTAAGGCTATTCACTAGAAAATATCATTTATCTTTAGTCTTTTACAAAACAAGGTAAAAACAATATTTGACATATGAGATTATCTAGAATCTTAGAAACAAAAAGAAGTTCAGATATTACTGTTTTTTATCCTTCATTTATAGAGATGAGAAAACATAATCTCGGAAATAAAATTATACTAGCTCATACTAAACACTGGTAGAATCAGAACTGCAATCCAACTCCTAAACCTTTAGACTTTGCCTGAATGAACAATTTCCATGAAATATTCTGAAGTTTAATAAACTGATCTTCTTAAAGTGTAGCAAAATTTCTATTTTGAATACTGGTGGTAAACACACACTTTGTATTTTTGTACTGCTTTAAAAAGACAAAGAAGAATATAAGGTAGAGGTCACAATTATTTCACAAGTAAATAGTTTCTTTTACTAAATGGTAGTATTGTATTTTTTAAAATACTGTGGTGTTTGAAAATTTACCATACTTACTCTTACCCCTTTGCAACCTAGCAAATAAAGCCTCTTCTCTTTCTCTGTCTTTTTGCTGTGTCTCTGTCTCTGTCTCTGCCTGTCTCTCTTTCTCTCTCACACACACACAAAGACACATACACATTATATCTTGGACTGACTTGTTCTAAAGTAGTGCTTTAAGAAATACAATAGTGAAATCCAAAGGTAGTTCCCCTGGAGACCAAATTTCTTTGTAAAGATGACAAAAATATTTGGAACACCATTGTTTTAAAGTTCAACTTCCTTTTTGAAATTCACTTCACACAGGAGTAAAATTGTTGGAAAGCATTCAGTAATAGAAATAATTTAAAGTATTTAAATATCTATAAAGGCCAAAGTTTGCTGAATTATTTCTAATTCTTAAATGTTTGTGTTCTTGAATCTTTCATCTTTTCTGTCTGTAAAACTAGTGTAAACTTGAAAAGCATGAACTAACTCTTGGCAAGTAACATACTGTTGGTTGTTTATAAAATCTTATATATTTTGAAAATCAGAGTTCCTGATTCGATTGCTTTCAACAACTTTTGTTTTACTAATGTTTTAATTATTATATGTTCTATGTCAGAGTCTTTTCATTGTGAATAACTCTGAAATCAGAGTAGTTTTAATGTGATGGAAGCCATTTCAATACATATAAACAGTGCTAAATTTCAAGCAGCTAGCAGCACCAGATAGAACAGAAGTTTTCAAATCTTTAAACTGAAAGCTAGAATAAGAATACTTCATATTGCAAACCAATACACATGATCATATTTAAAACAATTCAAACTTTCATGATGTGTGTGTGTGTGTGTAGGTATAGCAGGACTTGAATTCAGGACCCCATGTCCTGGCTTGACTTTTTGATCACAGCTCATATGCTACTACTTGAGCCACAATTCCAATCCAACATTTTGTTGGTTATTTGGAGATGGAGTCTTTGACTTTTTGTCCAAGCTGGCTTTAAACCACAGCTTTGAGTAGCCAGGAGTAGAGTACAATGCAGGAGTATAGTTACTACAATACTTTTATTATGAGTGATGTATTCTGATATTCTATTTTGAAAAGCAATGATCATAAGTAAATTGTTTTCTGGACTCTGTTAAAGAGCAAGTGTAATTTAAAGACACAGGTACAGATTTTAATTGATAAGAACAATGTTTGCCCTAATATGTAATGGAAACTTACTGCCATCTAGTCAGAAAACAGTATCATTATGGCTATGTGTTAATCCATTTTGCTTGATGCTAAGAACTCCATAGAGGAAGAAGTTTACTTAGCTCACAGTTTTGTGGTCCTATCTGTTCAGCCTCTGGCAAAGGACATCATGGGAGCTGACATCACAATGGTGAGGATGGTTTTGTGAGACATGACATGGCAAGACAGAAAGCAAGTGGGACACAAGAGTAAAGTTGCTCTTTTTATAACAATCTGCACTCTCAGAAGCGAACTGGTATCCAAGGAGAAATGTGTTTGTCCTTTTCCAAGGAGCCTCTCCCAATGACCTACCTCTTCTGCTCCATCTCTTAAGGGTCACATTTCTCTAACACTACTGTATTGGGGATCAGAACTCCGGCACAATAGCCTTCAGATGTACATACTCAACCCATCTCCAACCCATAATAGTTTTATGTCTTCATGTTATTTTACTTTTTTAAGAACCAGTTTTCTCAGATTTATTAACTTCAGACCACAATGAGTTAAAGGCAGAAAAGGATCCCATGACAGGAATTCGAATATTGACTATATAACAAATAACAAAAACAGATTAATTGTCAAGCAGTACTCAATGCAATCAGTTACCAAATGGAGTCAAAGAATCATTGTAAATTGTGCAGCCTCTTCCATGTGGCATTATGGTCATTCTTTTTAAATGGTAAAAGTGAAATTTCCTAACACACACACAAGAAAAGGATTTCACTCTCTTTCCATTTTACTAACATTACCTTCTTGTTCATATTTTCATCTACCAATGGCTCTTAGTTATGACACCAGTTATATAAGGGTATCTATCAGTCTACAGGAACATAAGGAAACATAAGTCATAAGGAAAGTAATGAATACATTTCTTTTTGAATAGCATTACCCCTCCCTCATTCCCCCCCCCCCCAGATTGTAAAAATTTCCAACATAGTGTTTAGTAAGTTTCATTGTTGCATTGGTTCACCCTTTGTCCTTTGTCTCACCATTTCTGTGATTCCCCTTCCCTTCCACAAATCAAGTGAACTTATATACAGGACAAGGGGTACAGAAATCAAAAACAGTGACAACAG
The DNA here is from genome assembly GCF_023159225.1 of Perognathus longimembris pacificus. Classification (NCBI taxonomy): domain Eukaryota; kingdom Metazoa; phylum Chordata; class Mammalia; order Rodentia; family Heteromyidae; genus Perognathus; species Perognathus longimembris. The sequence goes on from NC_063184.1 coordinate 7,312,035, forward strand.
GAAATAAACCAGAAGGGTAGAGATGAGGAAGAAAAAGAGAAATAACTGTAGACAGTACACACACACACACACACACACACACACACACACACACACACCTCTTCTTTCCTTTTCTTGGAGTTCATTTCAATAAGCATTATTGAGCTTTTGTGATGAGAGCACCTACTTTCTGTGACCCTTTTGGGAAAAGGAATTCTGGTTTTTATGACTCCAGGGAAAGAAAACAGGATAAGGGCAGAGAGACTTTGCTTCTGAGGATTTTCCATTCTTTTTCATTTCAAAATATTTAGCTTATAAAAATGTCATACTTTGGGGGTAGGGTTCTTTTTCTTTTCTGAACCTCACTGTCAATATGTGATTTGGAGATGTTTTTGTTTGTTTTTTGTTTTTTGGCCAGTCCTGGTGCTTGGACTCAAGGCCTGAGCACTGTCCCTGGCTTCTTTTTGCTCAAGGCTAGCACTCTGCCACTTGAGCCACAGCGCCACTTCTGGCCGTTTTTTGTATATATGGTGCTGGGGAATCGAACCCAGGGCCTCATGTATACGAGGCAAGCGCTCTTGCCACTAGGCCATATCCCCAGCCCCTTGGAGATGTTTTTATAGGAATCTCTTTTTTTATGTTACCCCCTCCCTTGTTTTTTTCCACTTTCCCTCCCCCCAACTCCCCTCCCCCACAAGTTGTAAAGTTCATTTCCAACATAGTGTCTTGTATCACTGTAGCAGTGGTTCACCCTTTGTCCTTTGTCTCACCATTTTGTCATTCCCTGTCTCTTCCCCAAATTGGACAAATGTATATATGCAAGACACAGGGTATTGAAATAAACACTAAGTCATTTATAACATGCCAGCAGTAGCTATGTCAATTGTCTCCTGTGGATGATGTGTTACTACTGAGATAGGAAGATACTAGGAGTAGTTAATCAGGTTGAGTTGCTTGTGTCCTAATTTTAGATTTATAATATCTGTTTCAGCTTCTCATTTCCTTTCTGAACATGAGGAGATTGATCTAGAATATTTTCAGGTAACATCTAATTCCTAAGTTCTGTGATTCTCAAACGATTATTTACTTTAAAAAAAGTTTCATTACGCTGTTATCACAGTTATGTGATATTGTCTCAAGCAAGATAATATCTTATTTATGATTTCTCCATCTAAAATAGTTACATCTTTTTGCAGGTTAACAAGAGAGTGTAGCATAGGCTAACATCATCCTACATATGATCATTAATCAGGCTTATCAAAAATGTACATATGTGTATCACAAAACATGATCAGTTTTCTTTGTCACAATAATTTTAATATGTATTTCAATGTAGTGCCAAAGGTTTTGGTACTTTAAAGTTTTAAACAGATTTTCTGACTTCGAGAGAAAACTGATTGATAACCATGTTTGCATCTCTTTCTATATAGTAGAAGTAAGGAATATATTTCTAAAATAAATATGGTCCATATACATATGTGGCTTTATGTTCTAAATAAGTACCAAAACTAGAATGGACTTCCAGCCAATGGCTGACCTATGCAGTGATTCTGAGTCAGATTTTTGTTGACTAATCCAAACTCCCTCTAGCATGAGTGGCTGAAGGATCCTCAACAGCCTTGAGAAGTCTCTCTGAGCTAGCAGCGATATCTACAATACATCTATGCACTTCCATTTGAGGGTTCCTGGCTCTCCCCAGCTTTTTGGACTTTGTATTTCTTTCACATGTAATTCTTGATCATTTAGTTCCATCTTCCCATCTGCTTCTTCTCAGAGCACCTGGCCCGACATAACCAGTGAGTAATAAACGATGTAAAGCAAAAGTAAAAGAACAATTATGACACTGGATTAGAAGTGTGCTATGTTCTCCTTCATAAGGCCAGGAAAGGAGGAAATGCCATTTGAGCCATGTTGCTGGCTGATTTACAAAGTAAAAGTAAATTGCTTGGGAAAATAGGATGGGTTAGATCGGCTTGTACATTTCTCACTCCAAAGCTGATACTTTTAATTACAACTGCTTTTAAATATTATTTGAGATGGTGATAAAGTATATGTAATGGGAATGTGTATTTGTATTACAATCCACATTATACAAAGCATTGCAAATATGTGGAAAAAATTAGCCCCAAAGGGGTTAGGAAAAGGCTTCAGAAACCGTAAAATGAGACAATTAGCCTGTGTATGGCTGAGGTTGTATTTCCTCTCATCCTCCTTCCTTCCAACTTTAGTTTCTCCCATCTCTTCTATTTATTTCTTTAGTGATCTAGCAGTTTCTATACTAATTCGCCACTTAGCAGTTTTAAAGTAGCAAATGACATTGAATTTATCTTTTTTTATATTTCCTTCTGTCTTTTCCTGGTACTATTTCCTGAAACATCTCCATTACCTAAGTTAGTATTTAATGCATTTCAAAATATTGCACTGTATAGATTAATAAACACATTCTTATTTGGATCTGACACACAGACTCTGAGAAGAGCCTTTTTAAAAAATCACTTCCCATAGGTACCAAATCTTCCTGTTAGAATCACATTCATTGAGAAGCCCTTCCCCTAAAATAAGAATTCAAAAACAACATTTTCTTATAAGCCTTTGAAAGTCTTACATGGTTTTACTTCTTTTTGTTGTTGTTCTGTTCATTCAATAGTTTAAAGCTTGGTAATTTAAAAACATCTTTTTAAGCTTTTGTAAGGACTTTGATAAGCTAGTTTTGAATGGTTTCCCTTGCTTGTTCTTTTGGCAAACCTGGCATTTCTCCCCTTTTCATAATCAGAGAATAAATGTCCTTCTTTCTATGGACCAGAGTGTATGGGAAGACTTTTCATAAGAAAAAGAGCATTCAAAGAATTACTTTCCTAAGCTTAATAAAAAGCAGTTGTGGCTGAAAAACTAATGATGTCATCTAAGTGTTAGATTGCTTAGGCAGCAATGAGGAAATTCCAGAATTAACAAGTGTGCTGGTACAGCTGTGCCCGCAGTTGAACAGTTCAGGATGTTCTTCTCATACTCACAACTGACATTTTGCTCCATATTGGAATCTGCAAGAATGATTGACTCCCTCCATTTCCAAATTGCTAAAACATTTATAAATGACTCTATTTAGAAAGTATAAAATTTTAAATTGATGCAATGCATTGGCCATTTTAACTAAAAGTTATTGTGTATTATTTGGCTTGATTTTGTAATAAGCAGTAATTGCTCATTTTAATTGGCAGGTCCTTTCAAATGATTTGCAACATGGAAAATACTTTTAAGAAATGAGTTTAGGAAGGAGAATTAGAAGCCAATGATAGCCGGGCACTGGTGGCTCATGCCTGTAGTCCTAGATACTCAGGAGGCTGAGATCCGAGGATTGTGGTTCAAAGCCAGCCTAGAAAGTCTGTGAGATTCTTCTCTCCAATTAGCCACTAGAAAACCAGAAGTAGCTCTATGGCTCCCTGGGGTACAGCTTAAGAGTATAAGAACTCTTGGACAGCTCTCAGGCCCTGTGTTAAAGCCCCACAAGGCAATGATAGCCTTTGGATTGACTGTTGAGTTCTCATTTCAGCTCTAGTTATTGTTATCTAAAGGATAGATGGATGCTGATTATCCATCCTACCAATGAGATAAGAACAAATTGTCTAAAATAAAACAGTAGGTATCATTTCATAACTCAAATCTTTTGGACAGCATAATAGAAATTGAAAGAACATCTAAGCATTTTCATTTGAAGGAATGGTTTTGAAGGAATGATTTTAGTATGTTATTACACTATATTATTCCTTTGGGCCTATGTTTATTGTGATCATAATTTCTTCCCTCTTTTTTTCTCTTTATTTTTCCCCTTTGCAAAAGAATGAAAAGGAATATTACACAGATTAGCAGATTGTACACCATACCAAGCAGAAATTAATGGGTTTAGACAATACAATTTTTTATTTATCCATCAAAATTAAATATACACATGTTTATTTTCCTTAGATCAACACAGGCTGAAAGTTCAACTCTTTTATAATTATGTCTATATGTCTTTCACTACTGAAATTATTCACTTTACAGCTATATTTAACTAGAATTAAGATAATGGAAGTTTTTTTTAAAGAATTTACTTAAACATAGTAAAATTATTGTCTAAATGTGATCAAAATTGATGGTATTTGATTAGGTGTGATGAAATGTAATTATGTGTCAAAATGTACTATAATAATTTAAGGCTGTTACTTCTGAAAGAGAAGTTATAACTGTGGGTTATAATTTAGAGTATGTTTTGGAGCAAGCCTTATTTAAAGTCACATTAGTCCTCTGAGCCTCAGTTTTATAGTATGAAGCTTAAATTACTTTATTATCTCCCCAAGAAGATATTTATGGATGAAATATATATTACATTATAATTATAACATGTAAGTATATTATATCTTATATATTCTATATTTCTATATTATATATGTTATATATAGAAGATACATAGTATATATACTACATATATACTTATCTGTGTATATTTGAACATATATATGTATATTCTATACACAAAAAGGCCTTTATGAAACAAGGAGTATAATGCCTCACAATTAATAATATATCAACAAATATTATTTTCATTTGTTTGCTTTTTTTCAAAGAGTCTTCCTATTTTGCCATGTCATGAATAAAAGTGAACATGGATAAACTACCAGAATCTTTCTGCTCTTCTAAAGAAACAATGATATTTCTTCTATTTTGAAAAATTCTACTGGTTTCCAGGTCAACGGAAAACTCATTCAAAATTCTTTTTCAATTGTGTAGCAACCAAATGAAAGTCTGGCATTTCTAAAGGTGTCAGCTGAGCCTGAATTAGGACATTTCCAGGAAAGGAAGAAATAAGATAGTAAATAGAAGGTTATTTCATCATTTTCTGGTTAATCTTTTGAAAAAAAAAAAACTTCAGATTTTCTCATCCTATGTCCTCTTTTATGATATTGGGATATACTGATCTACAGCTACCATATTTCATTGTTATTCTTCTTTCAGTGGTAACACTGATGAGATTATTTAACTATGATTTGAAGGTTCAAATGATTTTAATTAAAATTTCAATTTTATTAAAAACTATTAACTCATCTCTAATGGTAACACAACTCTAAATCATTTTAGCAAAATACATGTTAGAATATGATTACTGTACATTTCTCCTTCTTCACATCAGACAGGTAATGTGCCTACATCATAACAAGGTTTGAGGGTAGCACATGTCATGCAAGCACATGAGGACCAAATTATCATGCTTATGAACTGAAAAGGGATCATAATTATTATTTTTTTATTTCTTACCAGTTCTGGGGCTTGAACTCAGGGCCTGGGCATCATCCCTAACCTTCTTTTGCTCAAGGCTAGCACTCCACTACGTGAGCCACAGCTCCCCTTCCAGCTTTTTGGGGCTAGTTTACTGGAGACAAGAGCCTCACAGATTTTCCTACCCAAGTTGACTTTGAATCATGATCTTTAGATCACATCCTCCTGAGTCGAGGATTACAAGTGTGAGCCACCAGCAACTGGCTTATAGTTAAAATTTTAAAGATTAAACTGAACAAAATATGGTATGACAGGATCCTCATAAGTACAGTGCATCAAGGATTATAACAAAATATATGTATTATATATGTATAAAATATACATACATTTGTGTGTGTGTGCATGTGCCCGTGCGTGTGTTACAAGAAGTTGAACTGAGTAGTTTTCTAGGCAGGCAGTCTATGAGTTGAGCCACAACACAGCCTTTTTTTTGAGTGTGTTATTTTGGGATAAAGTCTCTCACTTATACCAGGATCAGTCTGGACCACAGTCCTCCTATTTACACCTTCTGCATAGTTGACATGATAGGCATGTACCACAATGCCCAGCTTTTATAGGCTGAGATGAAGTTTCTCAAAGTTTTGCCCAGGCTGGACTTGAACCATGATACTGCCTCCTGATCTGTACCTCCCAAGTAGCTGGGATTACAGATATGAGCTACCAGAGCTCACCTTTAAAGCTATTGTACCTTATTCAAATTTTCTATGATGATAGTATACTATCAGAGAATACTCTGACATTTGTCACTTTCTAGAAGGCACATTTTTGTAGCATTAAGGTTTTCTCTAACAAATCCTGAAGATAATTATAACATTATAACATTATAACTAGTTTGCATGCTACAAACAGGTATTTTGTAAATTTGTAAAGAAATAGTGCTGCTTGTTGGGCACTGGTACCTAATGCTTGTAATCCTAGCTACTCAGGAGGCTGAGATCTGATGATTGAGGCTCAAAGCCAGCAAGAAGGTCTGTGAGACTTTTATCTCCATTTAACCATGAAAATGTGCCCGTCAACCTATAAGTAAACCCAACGGATAGTAAAAGACAAATAATTACACCTGGACTTGATAAATTAACCAGCAGTCTAAGCATTGACACAGTGAGAACAAAAAAGGATATTCTTAGGAGAGGACCACAAGAGCTCAATAACTATGTGCATATGATCATATAAAATGATGCTTATCGAAATGAACTCCAAGAAATGGAAGCAAGAGTTTTTTTTTTTATACTATTTGCAGTTCTTTTTTTTTTCATTTCTTCTTTCTCTTTTTCTTTGGTTTATTCCCTTCTGTCCCTGTTTTTTACTTTTGTACCCTTTGTCTTGTATATAAGTCTATCTGATTTGGGGAGGGGGAGGGGAAGAGGAAGCACAGGAACAGTGGGACAAAACCCAATTCAACAGTGAAACCCACCAGATGCTATGTTGGAAATGAACTATATAATTTGTGAGGAGGGAAGTAGAGAGGAGAAAAGCTGGAAGAGAATGAGGGAGAGGGTGACAATGTTCAAAAGAAAATGTTCTTATTACCTGCCTTATGTAACTGTAACCCCTCTGTACATCACCTTTACAATCATTGAGAAAGCTAGAAGTAGAGTGGAGCTCAGGGACAGGTCCCAGGCCTTAAGTTCAAACTCCAGGACTGCTCCCCCCACAAAAAAAAGAAGGAAAAAGAAATATTGGTACTTGACATTCTTATTTACTACACATTCTCCATCCTTCTTTTGCCTCACTTTAATCTGTATTCTGTGAATGAGACATTTCTTACTTGCTGTAAACACCTACCATAGAACTCATAACTGAATTAAAATGTGAGAAACTGATGTTACACAGTTCCTATATTATATACATTCTCAATCATACTTTTAGATATCTCTATAGTTCTATGTTAGTTTAGTTAATATCTTCTCTACCAGCACATTCAGATATTTTATAATAATAGTGTATGTTGCTTTTATTTCAGGTCCTTTTAACTTTTCTACTCTTTTTTTGTTATGTTTGATCACATCTGACTTCCTAGTACTTAAGGATTTGGGCAGGAAAAAAATATTCAGCAAATGGGGCTGGGGATATGGCCTAGTGGCAAGAGTGCCTGCCTCGGATACACGAGGCCCTAGGTTCGATTCCCCAGCACCACATATACAGAAAACGGCCAGAAGTGGCGCTGTGGCTCAAGTGGCAGAGTGCTAGCCTTGAGCGGGAAGAAGCCAGGGACAGTGCTCAGGCCCTGAGTCCAAGGCCCAGGACTGGCCAAAAAAAAAAAAAAAAAAAAAATATTCAGCAAATGAAAACTCCCAATCCAATTTTTACACTCCTTTTCACATGTTTATTTGCATGTATATTTTATATTTTTTCTTACTCTTCTAAAATGCAGATATAAAGTTGAATCAATATTTTGCATTAGATTTTTAGAACGTGAATTCTGAGACACACTGATTATTAAAACTACAGCAGTGTAAAAGTCCCTTACCCCTCACTCTCTCTTAATCTCCTTGTCTTAATGCTAACTGAATGTAACAGTGCACTGGAATTAGAATGTTGTCCAGCATTTTCAGTGACAAAGGAAAAGATGTCATTCAGATGTACTGTTTTGTCCTGGTCACCATAGAAGAAGCAGCCAATCCTTTTCTCTGTCAGTACATCATAAATAATCTTCTATAGCTTTTTCCATTAGACAGAACTCAAATCTATATAGATTACATGGTCCTTTGATTCTAGAGTCTGTTCTTTAAAAACTTCATCTGGAATAACATTAAAATGAACCAAAGATGAAAATTCTGTCAGTTATTCTTCCCTCTGAGTTTGCACATCAATTAGGCTAGACTGTCTAAACCAAGTGAAGATGAAATTACAGATGAAGACAAACAAATCATAAGTTTTTAAAGTAATACTTTAATTGTTCCTTAGTATTTCAGCTGAGATTGAAGCCAAATGCCAGAAAAAAACTTCTTTCATTGCTATTGAATCACTACTACTAGTGAAGAATGTAAATGGCTTTGTTAATAAGCCGGGTGGTGAGAGAGGAGCTTTCTTTTGACAGGCTTCAGTAGTGTGAATGGCTTCCTTCTCAGAGGTCTTCCGATTCTGGCACAGCAGCATCCTCGGCAGGTTCTGAAGTTAGAACGATGGGAATATTCTCAGATATCCACCCTTTCGGAGTCCTATTAAAGGACCGTCTGCCAGAGAGAGGATTTGCAAAGGCCATGAACCTGGGATCTGTTAGCAGGAGTAGCTCAAAATCTGGAACTTTGAATTTGACCATTTTGGAAGCTTTTTCAAAGCCTCCAAATGGGGTGGCAACTCTGTGAGAAATGAAAATAAAAAGTAATAACAATTAATGTTCAAACCCATTTGCCAGAAAACAGAAAAAAAATCTTAATTCGCAGTTCTGTGGGCATGTTGTTTTGGCATTCTAAACATGTTTTTCAGTATTTGAGCTCTGAGTCCAAGCCTTTCCATTGAAATGCTTATATGCTAAGACAGGCATTTGATAGCAAACTATTTAAAAGCTGCTTTGTATATAAACTTCCTTTTGGGTTAAATTATCCCTCTCCTATACCATGAGCTCATCACAAATATTTCTTGCCTCTATGCCTTTGCTAATCATGTTTTTCCTATTTAAGATACTTCTGCCTTTCCTCTACTTGGTTCATCTCCCCACCAGCCATCCCAGACCACACTTCCTTAGCTCAGTTCCTGTAGCAATTAAGTTATAAATGTGCTAGATTTATGACTTTTTCCCTTCACAAATATAAAAGTGAAATTTGATTATTTTCTTTATGCATTGAATTCTAGATTTCTTGTTTCATTTTTAATACTCTGTCATCATTTTTTCTAGTAAGTTTATGTTCTTCTATTACCAGATAATATCTTGAGCCATCTAAAGAAACCAAATAAAATTATGAATATCCATTATTTTCCCAGATTGTGCTTACAAGTATATAAATAGAAATAGAAAACATTGCCTTTACTCTCAAAGAGCTTTCAATGCCCAAGTACACCTGATCATGCAAAATAATACTTATAAAAATAAACTCCAGGAAATGGAAATGAGAGTTTTTTTTTCTTTTGGCTATTTTTCTTTTCTTTTTGTTTTGTTTGTCTAGATGTCTTTGGGAGTGTAAGGGGAGGCACAGAAAGAGAGGGACAAAGGGTAAACATGCAGCAATGGTACTCACTGGATACCATGTTGGGTAGGATAGGAGAGAAAACCTTGTGGGTGGGATAGGAGAGAAAACCAGGGAGGGTAGGGGTGAAATTGTCCAGAAGGAAATGTACTCTTTCCCTGACTTATGGAACTGTAACCTCTCTGGTTTTAGCATTCTCAAAGAAAATAATCTTAAAAAAGAACTTGCTATCTTTTGAGAGTCAAATTTTTTGTCTTTCCCATAGAAAAAGTGTACTAAATTATGTGAAAGGACTCTCCAAGGAAGGAAACAGACAACACAATAAAAATAAATGAATGAATCTATACGGAGGATATTCAAGCTTCCAGAGGAAAAAAAACCAAAACATTAGGATCGTAATGAGGAGCCAAAGATACAATCAAAGACAACTTTCTTGAGTTGAAGTAGAGGTTACAGAGCAAAAGGAGTCTCCAAATTCTAATCTAAAGTAATGAGGAGGGAAAAAGAAAAAAAGAATATACTACCTGCACATTTTTGTTAAAAATTTAATGACCCATGTGGGGAGTGAGAGGAGGTGTGAAAAAATTGAGTTGTTATAATCTTTTTCAAAACATTGAATACTTAAAGGGAGTGGGAAAATGTCAACTAAGTGTTAAAAAGGAAAAAGGCTTTAATTCTTCATGTACCAAAGTTAAAAAAAATAGGCATGCTTGGATTTAGATTGGTATTCTCTTCCTAAGAGAACGACTTCCTATGAGATTAACATGTTCCAGTTAACAGATGGATGAATAATTAAGTCACAATGTGAAAAGGTACTGGCAGTGACAATAAAAACACTTTAAAAATGTGATCATGGGCTGAGAGCGGTTCATATCTGTAATTCTAGCTGCTCAAGAAGCTGAGATCTGGGGATAAATGTTCAAATCCCACTAGGACAAAACCAAATCCAAAAGACTCTTATCTCCAACTAAGCAGCATAAAGCAGGAAATGGAGGCATAGCTCAAGTGTAGAGTATAAGATGTGATTGGAAAAGCAAAGCAGGAATGTGAAGCCTTGAATTCAAGCCGCAATACTGGCACTATATGTGAATATATAAAATTAAAATTACCAAAGCTAGATATTACCGAGAAAGAAGGCCTATCTGGTTTACAATATTTATACTACAGAGAAGTACAAATTAGCCAGTATTGCCTGTGGCAAAGTACATGAGTGGAATAAGTAGTTGTAGACTTTATCCTCTCATGTATAAATGGTAGTCAGAAGTCATAGTTTTGTTATTGAACATAATGTAAACAGATTTTTAATATATGCATTTAACTACACAAAAAAATGATGTGGGGTAGCCAGATGTCAGAATCTCATGCTTCGGAGGCTGAGGTCTGAGGATCATAGTTCAAAGCCAGCACAGGCAAGAAGGTCAGTGAGACTTATCTCGCACTTAAAAAAAAAAAAAAGCCAGAGATGCAGCAGTTGTGGCTCAAGTGGTAGATCACTGGCCTTGAGCAAAAATGCTTAGGGACAATGCCTAGTCCCTGAGTTCAAGCCCTAGTACTGGCACAAAAACAAACAAAAATGGTGGTTTGGGAATGTAGCTTCATGGTAGAGTGCTTTCCTAGCATGTATGAGGCCCTGGGTTCAATTCCTCAGTACCACAAGGGTGTGGTGTATAAATAAAAGGATTTCTGTCTTTCAATTGACACATATAATAAAAGCAAATGATATAAATTATAGAGCAATAGACAAAGAAAACAGAACCATATAAAAGGTGGCATTCTTGAGTCAGTCCAGCTACCTTGAAATCTCATTTTCACTTGAGACAAATTAAGTCAACCTTCCCAAACACAGGGCTTTCCAAGCTTGTAAAATTTATTAGTTTTTCAGAATGTGTTTAATAAGTGCCTACAGATGCCCGGTGGTGTGGTGGATGCCAAGATCTCAGTGCTAAATAAGTGCACATAGTTGCTGCTCTCCTCTGTGTCTGCATCTCAGGAAGACCCAGTTCTAGGAAGAGGATAGATTAACCAATAGCATAATCTAGTGAGTAGTGCTATGATGAAAAGTAAAGGAGAGTGAGGAGTTGGAAGTTTATATGCTTATACCATTGCTGAATTTTTAGTTCAGGGGAAAGAACACTAGTTAAATATATCTGTAAAATGGCATTTCAGCAAAGCACTGAAATAGAATGACTAAACTACTGATAATATGAGGAAGACATTATGGACTAACAGAACAAAAAGGAAAAAGGCACCAAGGTACGATGGAGTTTTGTTAAAAACAATGAAGAAGGCCAACATGGCAGGACCTGTGTGATGAAGTTGGAGACATGGGGGCAAGCACTGTAAGACTGCAGGCCCTGATGGCAAGTTTGCACTTCATAGGTAATAGCATGGTTAGCAGGAAGTAGCTGTGATCTGATTTTCACTTAAAATTTTTATATGTTTGTTAGACACCCTGAGAGTTATGTCTGGTGGAAGGCTGGGGTGCAGGGAAAGGTTAGGGGTTTTTGGCATTACTAGCAAGTAGATGCTCCTCAAACCCATGGAATCTCATGTAATCATAGCCCAGAATGATCACACAGAAAGAGAAAAAAATAGTGTCCTTCCATTCAGAGGTTGGAAAGGGAGGAACCAGCAATGGAGGCTAAGAAAGAGGAGGCTGGAGAGTTAGTGCTCTCAAAGGCAAGGAACATAATTTGTGTTTAGGAGAGAAGATAAGTCATATTCTGTTGTGAAGCTGAATGAATTTATAAGTGAATTCACTATCGGACATGAAAACATGGGGAATATCTCTTTATGTTCGAGTGGTTTGATGCATTCAGACTGAAATGAGGTCAAGAGATAATGAGACAGGAGGAAGTAGATACAGTGATAAATAGCTCTTTGAGAATAGTTTTATTATCAAGAAACTGGATAGAAATCCTAGATAGTCGGTAAAGAAGTCGAGAGAAAAGGAGGATTTTTATTTAAGAGACATTTTAATTTGTCTCTCTACTAAAAGTAAGAACTCAGGAGGGAGAAATTTATTTTTTTTTAAAGTCTGATGAAGAAGATCAGGTAGGCTGAGTCTGAGAATGGAAAAGAGGGGTTGGGAATAATTGCATTTGTAAGGGCTGATTTTAGGAGCTGTTATATAACTCATCAGATTTCTGATGAGAAAGCAGAGAGTTTATGGAATCAGCACTCAGTTGGTAACCTTGGTAACGGGAACATAAGTTAGATCATTTCTAATTTGCTTTCACTCTTATAGAAATAACACCTGGGGCTATCAGGTGATGGCGGTGTGGGTTGGGAGTTTGCCTATGTGGGGAAAGAGGAGATGTAGCCTGTCCTTAGGACACTGGCTATAGCATGTTCTAAGGTTATCTGATAGTGCTGAGATATATGATCATCAATCGAAGGGGAGACAGTCAAGAAAGCTTTTTTTTTTTTCATTTAGCTCACATTTTACCTGTGAGGAAACAGATGGTATTGACCAGAACTGAAGCATTAGCAGCTGAGCACAACAGAGAGAGGAGCAGGGAAGACATGAATATATGCAGTGAAATATTGGTGGACTATAAGAATCTAAGTAAGTAAAATACGTTCAGAAGGGCATGATGACCTTTTCTAAATGAGAACAATGCTGTTCTCAAACCAGAGAGAGAGAGAGAGAAATCTTTGGCAAATGAGAGGAATGTATGTCCAGTGGCTCTGTGGCTCCGTGGCTCCAGCCACGGCTCTAACAGTCATGCTGTGCCATATTATTAAAGCCAAGCTTTCTTGACTCTAGTATTTTTCTCCCCGCTAATGAACTAGATACTTCATATCCTACTATACCTCTTCTCAAGATGGCTGACTTTATCCTTTTAGTCCTAACTTGCTGGGAGAATAGATCATAAATTGGTTCCAATAACCTTGTCCCGATCACTATTTCAGCAGTCATGTTAGAATGGACTCCCGTCCAGGGCTGAAACACACTTTTCTAGAAATAAGAGGTCAATTAAAAAAAGCCTTTAACAATTTAGATCAGCATTCAAGCATTATTTAGGATTATTAATAGGATTTAGGATTATTAATATTCAGAAAGCATTGTACTGCTAAGAGCTAGTATTTATCACATGAATGCTATGCACCAGACGCCACTTTAAGTGCTGGTCAAACTGTTGGTATTGATACCACTTGGGGTGCTCCTTAGTTTGGGTGCTAATTTTTTCATCCTGGGTAGGCCCTGGAATTCTAAATTTCTGTCTAGTTTCCAGGTGATGGAAGTGCTTTTGATTTGTGACCACACTTTGCTTACCAAAGGCTTTACATGAATATCTCATTTAATCCTCACAGCAACCTTTCTGAGCTGATTTTACTTTTTTACCCCATTTAAAAGGCAGAGATTAGCTAAATGACTAGCCCAAAGTCATGTCCCTATTAATTTAGGGAACCATGATTTGAACCCAGGTATCCAGTCTTGCTGGAATTCTACTTTGCTAGTCATTTTCACACCCCCACAAAAGAATTCTTACATTTTTTTAAAACTCAACCCTCCTAGGCATGGGCTCTTCCACAGAGCTAGATCCTCAGACCTCTTAGACCACTTGCTAGGTCCAGAAGTGTGTTTTAGAGTCTCAGCCTACATGGGCTGTGTACTTACATCATATCCAACCCATGGTTTCATGTGTAATTGCTGTCAGACTCATAACAAGATCATCTACTTCAGTGATCCACACTTTGTTATCTGACTTAGTGATGAAAAATGTCTGACTCAAACTTGCTTCAGTACAAAAGTAAATGTCTTCTTAGATGCTTAAGATGTGCAAGGCAATCTTTTATCACTTTAGACATTTGCCATTATATGTCAATAATTTGCTGATTCATTCATTATTCATAGCCTGTCTAGATAGTCTGCTGTGTGAATACCAAGGAAAAGACTGCACTGTACTTTAGTCACCAATGAGCTTACAGACAAGCAAAGAGTGAAAGGGGGACAAGGAGACATATATTAAATAAACTAGTTACTGTAGCAGAATTGCCTGAGGGCAGAGGGGAAAAAAGCACTTCCTTAAATTTAGTTTTAGACCAAGTCCAGCATTATTAGGGATCAGTACAAAACAATGAAATAACACACCTTGTTAGAAAGTTACTAAGAATTGGGGGTTGGGAATGTGGTTCAGTGGCAGAGAGATTGCCAAGAACACCCAAGGCACAATCCTCAAAATAGAAAAAAAAATTATAGTAACTTAAATTTGAAAATAATTTGGAATTCTTTTCAAGGCGTCTGGGCAACTTGACAGGTGGCACACCTGTTACTGGGGTTTTTAAGAAGGGATAGAGTCACCTATTAGATCCAAGATGCCAAAGAAGAACATTTCTAGATTGAAGCTGAATCTGATTCTAGAAATAAATTTTATTCACATATGTATTTTCAGGTCTAATCAAAGAAGAAGAGCTCCTCTGTACTCAGATCCACTGTTGGGTTTTATACTTAGTGAGCTGCTTTTGCTCTTCTTAGCCAATTCTGTGGGCTTCCTCTCCCCCGGTATCCACCCCCAGATGAATTAGTGGGTCATTTTCTTTCCTTGTAAACATCAGAATTCAACCTCTGTCCTACCATCCATCTCCTACCTCCTAGTACAGAGCCAGTAAAAAAAAAATGCTGTTTAGAAAGCAGGATTTTATTTTCTTTGGCAATACTGAGACCACATCCTGTTTATTTGAAATTTATTACCTTCTACATACAAATGAAAGGGAATCCTTTAGCATTCAAAGTGAGAGACTTTTTGTAAGATTAAAAAAATTCCATGAAAAGATCTGAAATACCCTATTCAAAGATACTTACATCTCTATAATTCCCACAAGAGTAATTCTGTAGAAATAGGTCTGATTTTAAAAGGTTTTCACATTCTGTCATCTGCGTTTTGAATAATAGGCCTGTTTTATCCACGTTCACAGTTAATAGATGCTTCCTAGTTAATGTTGATTGGCCAGTAGTGGGGATTATATTCCTAAAAATTACTAACACTGGACATACAATACACCCGTAATAATTACTAATTATTCTGTTGGGTAGAATGATTGCATAGAAATTAAAATAAGGTATTCTACAAAATAGCTAATTTATGTATTTTTAAAGGTATCAAATCATAAAATTAATTTTACCAATGAGAAAAAATAGAGACTAAGTGCTAAACCCAAGACAATATACCTATTTGAAGCAAGGCCAGAAATCTCTTTGCTCCCAGCTTACCTTTTCTTGCAGGTTCCATAAGTTTGAATGCTGCATAAAATTTGACTACAGTCAAGAGAGTACAAGAGTACAAAGCTGTATTCAGCCATTTTGAAACTGTGAATGTACTTGGGATCTGATATTCATCATGTTCTTATCACCGCTGGATGTGGTCAGACTACATCCTGCTTCCTACATCTTATTAACATCTAATAATTGTGTGTCATAACATGGGATACCAAATAGTATTATTTTACTTTTAACTTTTAGGGCATCTGGAAACTGCTTCTCCCCCCCGCTCCCCACCCCGTTTGGTTTCTCAACTATGAAAAGACATATCAGAAAAAGTTCAATGCAACAATGACTTGAATTATGTAGTAAAGTGAAATAAAAATGATATGTATTACATTTTATTTAACTATGTAGAATTGTGTGAAGACCTAATTCTTGATCACATTGTTTTCTCATAATCTTCAGTATTTTGGTAAAGTAAAATCATGTTATCTACAGCAGAAGAAGCACCCTTTTGACCCTAGAAGCTACTTTAATCTCTCTTCTAAGTGATGGATAAATTTAGAGAATGACTTCTGAAGCACTTACAGTGGAAAGGCTCAGATAACTATTAGAGTTCTTTTCCTATGTAGTTTTTTTAAAGGAAAATTTTAACTACAGTGTAAGTAATTAAGTATCAAAGCTGGAAATAGAGCTGTGGTTCAAGTGCTAGAGGGCTAGCCTTGAGCAAAAAACCGCTCAGGGACAGTGCCCAGGACCGGTGTTCAAGCCCCAGGACTGGCAGACACACAAAAAGAAGCTTACTTAAACAAGCTTTTCTAGTTCTTATGAAATTAGTTCAACACTAGAATTTAAAATTTTCATATATAATATTTCATATTCCCATTTGCAAACATTTAAACCAAGAGATATGATTGTTCAGTAACAACATGCTGCAACAATGCACATAATCATCAAAGCCTTAGGCATTGCCTGCTCTTGCACATGTGCTTTCAGCAGTTATCACCCTTTGTATTTTCATCATGTGTGATCCACTGAGTCCCTGCTGTTAATTTTCTGAAAATCTACTTTCTGAAAAGAAAGTGGAGCCCAGAAAGGATGGTAAATCTGCAATGTGCTTAATAAAAATGATAAAGTCAAAATTTTAGATTGGTTGGAAGGCAACATGTTTATAGCAGAAGTTGGGAAGTATCATGGGGGATATAAACCAAGCATCAGCAGTACAGCCCTGGGCTCTGCTTCCTGACTATGCATGGTTTTTGTCACGAGCCATCTCCTATGCCCATGCCCTTGCCCATGGATACCAAGGGTCAACTGTATTTTATTCTAAAACAATCATCAAGTAATCAAGAAATGGACTATGAGCCATTAAAAATATCCAGTGCCCCCATGGAAATATATATGTATTATATATGATATATGTTATGTAATATAAGATAACATTATATAATATATGTGATGTATATGCACAAATGAATACCAAGGAAAACTAGTTCCCATTATAGAAACTAGTCCACATACATTGCTTCAGAGACATATTCTCTGGCATAAATTTTTATTTGTACATGTGCTGGGATATTTTGGGACACTGAATTTCTAAATTACATTTAATCTGTCTGGGAGCCTATAAAATAAATAATAAAGTGGAAGTTTAGAAACTCTGTAACTGAGGTTACACAGTAATTCTCATAACGCACATTAGAATAATTTACCTACATTACATCTGAAATTCTTGAATAGCTTCTCCACTTACCACCGTATATATTATAAAAATTTTTTAAAGTATGGGGGAACACAGATATAGTGGGATAAAGGGTGAACAAATGTAGCAGTGGTACTCACTAGACACTATGCAACTTCTGGGTGAGGATGGGCGGGAAAAACAGAGAAAACAAGGGAAGAGGTGATATTGTCAAAAAAAGAAATGTACTCTTTATCTGACTATGTAACTAGCCCCTTCATACATGACCTTTACAATAACAAATAAATTAAATAAATTATGGGGGATAATTTTGCAATTATAACTGTCGTATCTGTATCATTGTTTATACTAAAAAGGTGCATGGCTCAAGTGGTAGAATGCATGTTTAACAAAAACCTAAGGTCCTAGCTCAAACCTAGCACACACACACGTATTTGCCTTGTCGTAGATTATATTCCATATTTCTATTTCATTTAAACATTTGTCAAAAGACAAATACTTGTTTGTTCCTCCCAGAGGATTCAGTCCTGTGCACACGGGAAACATCTTAGCCTCACGCGCCAGCAGCGTCACCTCCAATGACCGAATTACCTGTTGAAGCTCCTGTAATCGGGCAGCTCTGCCTTTCCTTCAGGTGTGAAGAGTTTAGGATACAAAGCTGCCAGGAGCTCTGGATCTTCACTGATGGCCTGTTCCCAGGGGGACTGGTAGTACTTGGGGACAGCGGTGCTATTGAATCTTTCAGGGGGAATTTCCTTCAGGGGCCCAGCATATCCTTTGGAGAAACAGTAAAAACAGTTTGTTGTCAACAAACAGCATCTCCTAGAGTTCCTAAACACCACCTACCACTTCCTTGTGTCCAATTTTCCATGCTGGGATAAATTTATGAGAAATTACCCATTTTTATAACCGCTCACAAAACAGCAGACAGAAAGTGGTGGACTCCTATAAGCTTCTGGAATTTAAAAAAGACATTCCTCCTCGCTCCTCCCTCCTCCCCTGGTCAGTCCTGGGACTTGAACTCGGGGCCTGAGTGCTGTCCCTGAGCTCTTCTGCTGAAAGCTGGTGCTCTACCACTTGAGCCACAGAACCACTTTTGGTTTTCTGGTGGTTAATTGGAGATAAGAGTCTAACAGACTTTCCTGCCCAGGCTGGCTCTGAACTGCTATCCTCAGATGTTCATATTCTAAATATCTAGAATTACAGACATGAGTCATCAGCACCCAGTCATGTTTAATTTTTCTAAATCATACATTATTTTCCCCTTGACTATCTCTCTATTATATGTCTATCTATATTGTCTACCCACCTATCATTTATCCTTCTATCATCTATCATCATCTATCTATCTAGGATCTATTATCTATCATCTATCTGTTCATGTAAAACTGTTCATTTAGGGGCTGGGAATATAGCCTGGGGCAAGAGTGCTTGCCTTGTATCCATGAAGCCCTGGGTTCGATTCTTCAGAATCACATATACAGAAAAAGCCAGAAGTGGTGCTGTGCCTCAAGTAGTAGAGTGCTATCCTTGAGCAAAAAGAAGCCAAGGACAGTACTCAGGCCCTGAGGTCAAGCCCTAAAACTGGTAGTAAAGAAAAAGAAGAAAAAAAAATGCGTTCATTTAATTATTTGAAAAATGTGCCCCTTATATTTACTTACATTAGACTTGAGACCTTATAACTAATTTAATTAAAAGCTGAATACTGATTGTATGCTAAGCTGCACAAAAATAGCAAAGAAAACAAACTCTTCTCTTCTTTTTTTTTTGCCAGTCCTGGGCCTTGGACTCGGGGCCTGAGCACTGTCCCTGGCTTTTTTTGCTCAAGGCTAGGACTCTGCCACTTGAGCCACAGCACCACTTCTGGCCGTTTTCTATATATGTGGTGCTGGGGAATCGAACCCAGGGCTTCATATATATAAGGCAGGCACTCTTGCCACTAGGCCATATTCCCAGCCCCACTATTCTCTTCTTAAAGATTATTCTTCAGAAGTAACATCTGGGTCTTAGCTTTCTTAAGTATTTGAGTGGCAGATTTTATAGGCGGAGATGTTTTATAGGCCATTCAAAAAGGCAAACTATTATTCAGGTCCCATCCTTCTCCATGCCTCCATCCTTTACTTTCTACCTCTCTCTATATTTTTTAACCTAGATTTTCTGCTTCTGGTCTTACCACTCTGATTTATTCTTTTTTTTTTTTTGCCAGTTTTGTGACTTGAACTCAGGGCCTAGGCTCTGCCTGAACCACTCTGTGTTCAGGCTAGTTCTCTACCACTTGAGCCACCGTGCCACTTCCAGCTTTTTCTGTGTGTGTGGTACTGAACCGAACCCAGGGTTTCATGCATGCTAGGCAAGCACTCTACCTCTAAGCCGCATTCCCAGCCCCAACTCTGATTTATTGTTCTTAAAAAAAAAAACTAGAACATTTCTAGAATGACTTTTAAAACCACTTTAAAGAGGCTGAGATCTGAGGATCAAGGTTTCATACCTGCTTAGGTAGACAAATCTGAGAGACTCTTGTCCTCAATTAAGCAGCAAAAAGTCAGAAGTGGAAGTGTGGCTCAAGTGACAAACAGCCTTGAGGGAAAAAGCTGAGCAGTGCACTAGTTCCTGAGATCAAGCCTTAGTACTGACACAGACCCAAAAGTTATTGTCTAAATAGATGATAGAGTGATGTCATATAGTGGTATCTAACAATATTTCTAAATACTGTTCTAGTTAAATAATAAAGATTTGGTTTCCTTTTATGACAATGAACAAATATTTATATTCTTTCCTCCTCCCCCTCCTTCTCCTCCTCCTTTGAGACAATGCCTTGTTAGACAACCCACATCTATCTCAAACTTACTATGTAATTAAAGCTGGCTTCAAACTCACTCAATCTTTATGCCCTACCTACGTTCACAGTGCTAGGATTAAAGGCACAAGCACCATGCCTTTAATACATACTCTGATTTTTTGTTTGTTTTTCTCAGTTGTGGAGCTTGAACTCTGGGCCTGGGTGCTGTCCCCTGAGCCTCTCTGTACTCAAGGCTATTGCTCTACCACTTGAGCCACAGCACCACTTTGAGTTTTGGGGTGGTTCATTGGAGATAAGGGCCTCACAGACTTTCCTGCTCTGGCTGGCTTCAAACCTCAATCCTGAGATTTCAGCCTTCTAAGTAGCTAGGATTTAGGCATGAGCTGCTGGCACCCGGCTGGTATGTACTCTTAAGGGACTGCATTTGAAATCCTTCGGGAGAGCAGAAACTAATGAAAGCCATCTCTACATCATATGACTTGCCTGTAAATGTGCGATAGGACCTGGGTTAATTCTTGATTAATCAATATGGCTTCAGATGCATTCACAAAGCCTTAGTCCTATCTATAGAGTGAGAATTGTAAAATGTGATAGAGTTAGTGAGAAAGATAATATGTAGCATTGTGGTTCATAAGTGACTCAGTCTTATACAAACCATTTTAATATAACTACAAATGTTGTAATTTCCAATATAGCATGATTACAAACAAATAGGATGGAGTATGTGAAAGAATACAGTACATGGCTCCTAGAAATATTTTTGATTCCTTTGAATTTGAATGTTTACATTTATTAAAGTTGCCCATCAGTGAGGAAAGCTGTTTTTAAATGCCACTTAATTGCCAGGCACCAATGGCTCATGGGTGTAATCCTAGCTACTCAGGAGTCTGAGACTTGAGGATCATTGTTTTGTTTTGTTTTGTTTTGTTTTTGGCCAGTCCTGGGGCTTGGACTCAGGGCCTGAGCACACTGTCCCTGGCTTCTTTTTGCTCAAGGCTAGCACTCTGCCACTTGAGCTACAGCGCCACTTCTGGCCATTTTCTGTATATGTGGTGCTGGGGAATCGAACCCAGGGCCTCATGTATATGAGGCAGGTACTCTTGCCACTAGGCCATATCCTCAGCCCGTTGAGGATCATTGTTTGAAGCCAGCCTGGGTAGAAAATTCCCTGAGAGTCTCACCTTCATTAAGCACCCCTTCCCCCCCCCCCCAAAAAAAAAAAGGCCAGAAGTAGAGATTTGGCCCAAGTGGTAGAACACTAGCCGTTGAACAAGAAAACTCAGGGCTAGTGCCTGGGCCTTGAGTTCAAGCCTCACAACAACATACATACATACACACACACACACACACACACACACACACACTGCCACTTAAGGCTTCAAATGAGTCGCAGAGGCGAGCACATGCCTGTCTTGTGTTTGTAAGGGGATCGCTTACCTGGTGCTATGCTCTCTGGGTTTGGAGGGCTTCGTGGATCTGGGGTGTTGGGGGGAGTCAGGGGCGCTTGCTGTAAACCAGCTTGCATAGGACTGCTGTCCACTTTCTCATTCTGCATAGCAATATTGTGCTGTATTTGGTTAAAGAACAAAAAAGGAAAACCTTTGTTGAAAATCCATTATGCTAGACAAACTAACAGGAGCTGTATATTTAAGATTCTATTTAAATTTGGAATGCAATGCCATTATAATGGTTCACAAGGCCACTATACTTTACATGGTAATAAGATCAAATTCAGGGGAAAAAACTCAGTGGAAAGCAAAGCAAGAGATACCAATATTGCCTTTTCTGCTTTATGACACATTAGGAAATTAGTATATATTTAAGAATATTTAGGAAATATTCAATACTGTGTTTTTCACTTATACACTTATTAGATTTCATGGTCAATACATTTTAAAATTTATTGTTCAGAAACAAACTACTCTTATTTTATAAAACTTGGATAATAAAAGTCTGTTTTGTCATACAATTCAAATGCCAGAAATAAAGGACATAATTAAGAGCTTTACCTGATATGTGAAGAAGGCAGTACAATTGACAGTTATTTTCATACTCTGCCTGCCTTTTTCACTCATGTTAATCATGAAGCATACAAATAAAAGTCTGCTTTTAAATCCCTATTATATTATAATTCTTTATTTTTTTTCCTGGCCATATCAAAACCCTCATGTATTCTGCAGATAATGACAAGGATAGAATGAAGTTATCATGTATAAATTACATTTGTGCAGTGGTGATCATCTGACTTGATGCTTCCTTTCTGACTATTTTCAAGAAAATTGCTTTTTTAAATAAAAAGACCCTGTTAGGAGAAATCAGACAGACTTACTTTGGGAAGGCCTTTTCTCAAAGCAATCTCTGCCTGAGGTTTAAACTTATAGCAGAAATACTTAAACTTTGAACCTAAATTACTGTGAATAAAGCTTAAGTGTTTTAGTCTTGCTCTCAGATCTACCTGTCTAGCCTCATCTGTCATCAGTTTCTGAAGATATAACCTAAGTTTCAAACTAAATCATGTATATACAACCTTTTTTAGTTTTTTAATCACATATGCTTTCCTGCTTTTGATACTTTGATCAAAGAAGTTCTGTGGCAAGACTCTACTTTTCACTCACCATCACACGAACATCAACCTTCTATTTATTTCTTACCACTTTAAGTCCATCTAGTACTTCTGAATAGAACATGACTTTAATCTTTAGAAATCCTTTCTTGTTGCCTATTCAATAATATGCAAATTAATGCTCAGTAATCATTGATTTGTGTGTGTGTGCCCATGCACACACACACATGCTGGTCCTGGGACTTGAACTCAGGGCCTACGTACTGCCCCTGAGCTTTTGTACTCAAGTCTGGCACTCTACCAATTGAACCACATCTCCACTTGTGGATTTTTGGTGGTTAATTAGAGATGAGTCTCACAGACTTTTCCTTCTTCTGAGATTAGGCGCATTCAGGGTGGTATGGCCTTAGACTCTCACAGACTTTTCCTTCTTTGAACCACAATCCTCAGATCTCAGACTCTTGAGTAGCTAGGATTGCAGGCATGAGCCTCCAGCACCCAGCTAGGACTCATTATCTTATACCCACTTAATACACATTGTTTCGTGCTTTTTAGAACATTTCCACTGGCCAGTTTCCCATTCCTGGGGCAGGTTCTACTCATTCCTGCTTCACAGCTCTGTTTCATCTGCTTGGAATGGCTCCCCGCTATTCTTTCTCAAACCAAATCCTAGATTTTCTAGGACTTGTGACCTATCCTAAAATCTCCTTCCTTCCAACTTTACCTGCCTGAAATGTCTCCATATTTTATATAAACACAACTTATGAATACATTTGTTCTTCTTAGCTAGATTGTTAACTTCATTTGGTCATTTGGGGTCCCCACCTAGATTCTAATCTGGTTTAAATGTAGTTGGGCATTATCATTCTTTTTCCTTAGGTAAGACAATGCTACACTTAAAGACCACTTCTAGTAATGATTTCTTTTTTTTTTTCTCAAATTTTTATTATCAAACTGATGTACAGAGAGGTTACAGTATCATACGTTGGGCATTGGATTCTAGTAATGATTTCTAAAGACAAAGCCTTTGTATATGTACACATATTTCCTTGAGTGTATTTACATTTGGAATTTAGCTTCTATCTTGAGTGTTTAACTTCATTGACAAAATTAGTTTTGTTTTGACTTTTTTTTCACTTCTGAGCCTACATGCCTTCTTTAAAAGGTAGAAAGTTCTTGCCAATTTTAACTGTAAATAAAAAGTGGGATAAACATAGGAAGTTTAGATATGTAATGGATAAATATTTATCTTTTCTACATTGGTAGAATATATCCTTCAAATAAATTTTACCAGACCTACAAGCCATTCCACCTACATTAATTTTTTTTCTTATTTATTGTCAAAGTGATGTACAGAGAGGTTACAGTTTCATACGTAGGCCTTGGGTACATTTCTTGTACTGTTTGTTACCTCCTCCCTCATTCCCTCCTCCCCCGTCACCTTTCCCTCTCCCCCCATGAATTGTTCAGTTGGTTTACACCAAATGGTTTTGCAAGTATTACTTTTAATGTTGTTTGTCTTTTTATCCTTTGTCTCTCGATTTTGGTATTCCCTTTCACTTCCCTAGTTCTAATACCAGTATATACAGTAGTATCCAGGGTACTCAGATGAGATACAGTGATAGTTCAGGTACAACCACAGGAAGAGGATACAAGAGGATCATCAACAATAGAAGCTACAGTTTCACATGGCATGTTGAAAGTAATTACAACAGTGATATAACAGTCGTTTCCATAACATGGAGTTCATTTCACTTAGCATCATCTTTTGCGTTCATAAGGGCATAGCTATTAGGCTCTTGTGATCCTCTGCTGTGACTAGCCTAAACCTGTGCTAATTATTCCCTATGAAGGAGACCATAGAGTCCATGTTTCTTTGGGTCTGGCTCACTTCACTTAGTATAATTTTTTCCAAGTCCCTCCATTTCCTTACGAATGGGGCAATGTCATTCTTTCTGATAGAGGCATAAAATACGATTGTGTATATGTGCCTCATTTTCCTTATCCATTCATCTACTGAGGGGCATCTGGGTTGGTTCCATATTTTAGCTAGGACAAATTGCACTGTGATGAACATTGTTCTGCTGGTGGCTTTAGTGTATTCTTGTTTGTGGTCTTTTGGGTAGATGCCCCAAAGTGGGGCTGCTGGGTCATAGGGGAGCTCTATGTTTAGCCTTCTGAGGAATCTCCATACTGCTTGCCAGAGTGGCTGAACCAGTTTACATTCCCACCAACAATGAAGT
Source organism: Perognathus longimembris pacificus (assembly GCF_023159225.1). Taxonomy (NCBI): domain Eukaryota; kingdom Metazoa; phylum Chordata; class Mammalia; order Rodentia; family Heteromyidae; genus Perognathus; species Perognathus longimembris. The sequence continues at coordinate 7,336,967 of NC_063184.1, forward strand.
AGGGTTCCCTTTTGGCCACATCCCCTCCAACAATTGTTACTGTTAGTTTTCTTGATATAGGACATTCTTACTGGGGTGAGATGGAATCTCAATGTTGTTTTGATTTGCATTTCTTTTATGGCCAGTGATGTAGAGCACTTTTTCTTATGTCTCTTGGCCATTCTCATTTCCTCATCAGAGAAGTCTCTTTGTAAGTCTTTAGCCCACTTGTTGAGGGGGCCGTTGGTTCTTTGCAGTTTTGTTTTGGAGGAATTTAATTTTATTAGTTCTCCATATATTTTAGATATGAGGCCTTTGTCCATTGTATGGCCAGTAGAGATCTTTTCCCAGTCTCTGGGCTTTCTGTTTATCTTGCGAGCTATGTCCTTTGCCCTGCAGAAGCTCTGCAGTTTGATGCAGTCCCATTTGTCCATCCTTTCTTTGATTTGTAGCCTTTCTGGGTCTTTGTTAAGGAAGTTCCGTCCTGTGCCAAGGAGCCCAAGTGTTTCTCCTACTTCTTCTTTTAGTGTTTTCAGGGTGTCTGTTTTTATTTCGAGGTCTTTGATCTATTTGGAAATGATTTTGGTGCAGGGTGATATATAAGGATCTAGTTTTAGTTTGTTGCAGGTGTTGAACCAGTTTTGCCAACACCATTTGTTAAAGAGGCTTTCTTCCATCCTATTTTTTAGCTCCTTTATCAAAGATTAAGTAGGCATAGTTCTGTGGGTTCATTTCTGGGTCTTCAATTGTATTCCATTGGTCTTCAGGCCTGTTCGGGTGCCAATACCAAGCTGTTTTTATTACTACAGCTTTATAATACAGCTTGAAGTTTGTTATTGTAATTCCTCTGGCCCTGTTCTTTCTGCTTAGGATTGGTCTTTTATTGTTCCATATGAACTTCTGGATTGCTTCCTCTATTTCATTAAAAAATGGTTTTGGGATATTAATGGGTATTGCATTGAATTCCTACATTAATTTTTTCGTGTGTGTGTGTGTGTGTTTTGTTTTGTTTTGTTTTTTTGCCAGTCCGGACTCAGGGCCTGAGCACCGTCCCTGGCTTCTTTTTGCTCAAGGCTAGCACTCTGCCACTTGAGCCACAGCACCACTTCTGGCCACTTTCTATATATGTCGTGCTGGGGAATTGAACCCAGGGCTTCATGTATGGGAGGCAAGCACTCTTGCCACTAGGCCATATTCCCAGCCCCCTACATTAATTTTTAAGAATGTTACTAGCAGTCATCTGAAACCTTTTCCTGGAGATTAATGATGAGCAGGAAAATCAACTCTTTTGGTTATCTGGAGACACCCACTAGCTCTATTATCATTGTTAGGTATCAAACAAAGTCTGATAATGGCTAGTGACTTATTTTGGTTATGATACAAGCCTTAAATTATAGTGTTTCATCTATCCATGAACAACTTTAGAAAATTTGGAAAGGGCAAATGGAAATGTGTTTTCTTTTATCTTTGTTGACTCTAAAAAAATTAAAATAGAACAACATCTTACAAGTTATAGTCATGTAACTTAAAATATATATGATATTTTATATGATTTCTGTTGGAATATCAATAGAGATGGAAGTAATTGTTTTGTTTGTGGTATACTTTGTATACCACACTTTGTATGCATGCAAATTATGTTTTGGACAAACTATATATATATATATATTCAGACTCTGAAGGTATATAGTTTGATCTTATTTCAGATTCTGTGTGTGTGTGTGTGTGTGTGTGTGTGTGTGTGTGCATGTGTGTGTGTTTTGCGTGCGTGCATGTACCCGTACTGGTGTTTGAACTCAGGGCCTGGGTGCTTTCCTTTAGCTTTTCCCCTCAAACCTGGGGCTCTACCACTTGAGCCACACCTCCACTTCTGGATTTTTGGTGATAATAAGAGTCTCATACTTTCCTCTGGCTTCAAACATGACCCTCAGATCTCAGCCTCCTGAATAGCTAGGATTATAGTCATGAGCCACCAGTACCCAGCCAGAATTATTTTTTTATGAAACCTTTTCCTTTTATCCAATATTATACATTTTCTAGAGCTTTCAAGAAGTTCAATGTCTTTTTGAGGAGATCAACAGAAGAGAATTTTAGTTAATATGAATTTCTCTCTTTTTTATGATTCCTTATTTTCTTCACCTCTTTTTTTTCTGCCTTTTATTTAAGAAATAAGTGATCTCATCCACTAGGGCTTCAAAACTCGTGGAGCAAGCAATGCTTTTTGTTTTTTTAAAGAATAAATATTTCCTCTCATTGTTTGGGCCACAGAAAGTATAATATGTGGCTTGCATTTGCCGGTGTCCTTGAGTGGTAAAGAAAGCTCAAAGCTGTATCATTTCTGTTTTTAGAAGGACACTTGACAGTTGAACAAATAGCATTGATTACTGAAGATTTAGCTTTTCATTTGTTTGAGCTCCTAACCATTATAATAAAATCAGAAATATATAAAAATAAGTTAAATCATTATTTTGACAATAGTTATAACTCAAGAGAATTGGTAAAAAGCATTATCCAAACATTATCAGTAAATTAGGCTTATATAACATAACTCATATAAAGATAATTCAAGAACTAGTCTGTAAGTTAACATCTGCATTTTATCTTCCAGTGTTAGTTGGTCTTTTCCTTACTAGACAAAGGCTGTATTTACTCATCTTTGAACTTACAACATAGTTCCCAGAACATAATAGACAATTCTTATTTGACAAACAGATATAAACTTGATGCAATGTTACCTTTAAAAATTCTGTCATTTTAATAGTGACCCAGGTTGTAACCTGAACTTGGACAAAGTAATTGTGTCATTATATTATGAGGCTTATACTCTTCAATGATTTCTGTGCAGATAATTCTTAGAATGAAGACAACACAGGTTATTTAAATCAGAAGGCATTTTTTGAGAACATCTGAGATCATATTTTGCAAATAAGAAATCCAGAAAGGCAAAAGAAAAAAAGTTTAAATTAGCTTCACATCACATGGTGGGTTGGGAGAGCCGTAATTATCTGATTCCCAGGACAACATTTCCTTTATTTACACCAAGCAAGGTGTTGGTCCCAAAGTCATAGAATTCTAACACCTGGATCCAATCTCCTTTATTATGTTATTTCTTCAATCCTACTTTCCTCATCCTGAAGAAGGGAGAGTGGATTTCATCAGACTTTAGACTACATTAGATAATTCAACACAGTGTGGTTTCATTGCAGACTTTATTATTACTTATTGTTGTTTCTTTTTCAGCATTTGTTTATTGTAAGATGTCTTTGTGGATTATTTGATTTATTTAGTGCCCTGTTTCCTAGGAATAGTGAAGAATTCTCATGTTTTTGATTTTTTGTTTACACTTTTGAATAACTGTAACTTTTGACTACTGACAAAGAAAATCATTGTCAATAATTTCAGAAACCAGGAGAGAATATGTATAGTCTACACGCATTTTAAATCTTGTATGTTATTCGGAATTGTAGAGTAGTGTTCTCAGAGTTGTGTCACTATCCATTCTCAGTGGTGTAAGTGGCACTATTCATTCACTTAGATGTCTAGACTCGTAGATGATTTTGCAAGACTTTCCTGACATGACCTTGCCCAATATTATTTCATGAACTATCTTCTTTGTTGTCATTATTGAAAGAAAGCGATTACATAACAAACTGTCAGTGGAATAGGCATTATTTTCAGCTCATATTGTATTTGTCACAGATATTTTCTGATAGAAGGATACTGTGCGTAATTTAAGGGTCATTATCTTTATTTACCACTTCAAGTGAAAAATCATCCTTCACATATGTAAGTATTGTGAATATGAGTTAACATCTCACTAGATTCAAAACTGCAACTAGACAATCTATAGATGTTGAAGAATTCTCATTCATATGAACAAATTTTTGTTTTCAGTGTTAGAGCTAGAAGCCAAGCCCTCACATGTGCTATACAAATAAATGCTCTTCTTCTGAGCTACATTCCCATTTCCAAACATTTTTCATTTAAAATATACTTTCAACACTTAATACTAAGCAGGTCAAGATAAATGGAAAATTTTAAATTAATGCAACGCAATTATTTTTGCTGTCGTGGGTATTATTTTTTATAGTTTCTTGTGGTAAGTCTGGTAAAAAAAAAAGATAGTAAGCTCAAACTGTAAAGAAATGAAATGTTCAAAATACTTCATTATTGCCAGACATTAGTGGTTTATGGCTGTAATCCTAGTTACTCAGGTGGCTGAGATCTGAGGATTGGGGGCCAAAGCCAGCCCTGGGCAGGAAAGTCTGTGAGACTCTTATCTCCAACTAACTACCAAACAACAACAACCTGGACTCAGGGCCTGAGCACTGTCCCTGGCTTCTTTTTGCTCAAGGCTAGCACTCTGCCACTTGAGTCACAGCGCCACTTCTGGCCATTTTCTGTATATGTGGTGCTGGGGAATCGAACCCAGGGCTTCAAGTATACGAGGCAAGTGCTCTTGCCACTAGGCCATATCTCCAGCCTGAAAGTGGAGTTCTTAATCATTGAACTAGGTTAGAAGCATGGCTCGAGTGGCAGAGCCTAGAAAGCTCAGAACCAATAATTAGGCATCCTTACTTTGTCCTCCATGGGTCCCAAACTTCCCTACACAAGATGGAAAAACATTCTTTGACAGGAGACAGGCTGAGTCTGCAGTACCCTGGCATTTTCATGACTGCAATTTTATTTAGCTAATAAAATCTTATCCTTACTTTGTAGAGTGCAATGTGCTTTGGAAGTGTTTCCAATCTCAAACATTGAACTGGTAGTGATAAGACCATGGAAACATTTAGTACCAGTTCTCTCCACTCCCTCTCCCTTCTTTGAGCAAAACAGTCAAATTTCTCAGTGCCAAATCTACAAGCTTACAATGTCTCTATTGAATTGAAAGCAAGCTCATATCATATGGAATAGCTCTTTTGTTTATCCACCCAAACTACTCATTATCATTAAAAGAATGTCTACCAAAATCATTTGGAAGAAAGTATGTAGAATAATTAGCTTGGAAATCTAGTCAAACATATAAAATGTAGACCTGTGCCCCATGCATTTAGATGCCATATGGTCAAGTTATACCTACGTTTATTTGTGCTCTAGACTCATACTGGAAATTCTCAAATGTATATTTGTCAGATCTTCTTTGACGCATCTTAAACAGTCTGGCACCACGATTACTGAGATGGGACAGTTCTTCCAACATGATGTCTCTGGGGATGCTGACTTTTTTCCCCAGATCCATGCCCTCTGCATCTGCAAAACAACATTCCGATACATAAAAACCACCAAGTGAACATTTTAAAATGCTTTGCTTTTCATCTTCCTTCCTTCCTTCCTTCCTTCCTTCCTTCCTTCCTTCCTTCCTTCCTTCCTTCCTTCCTTCCTTCCTTCCTTCCTTCCTTCTTTCCTCCCTCCCTCCCTCCCTCCTTCCTTCCTTTCTTCATTTTTGCTGTCAATTGTGAGGCTTGAACAGGGCTTAGGTGCTGTCCCTGAGCTCTTTTGCTCAAGACTAGTGCTCTACGACTTTGAGTGACAGTGCCACTTCCAATTTTTGAGTGGTTAATTGGAGATAAGAGTCTCATGGGGACTTTTTCTGCCTGGGCTGGCTTCAAACTGTCATCCTCAAATCTCAGCCTCCTGAGTAGCTAGGATTATAAGCATGAGCCACCGTTGGCAGGATAAAATGATTTTCTAAGGTCCATAGTTTGTTACCTAGTAAATGCTATTGGGAGCTCTTAAATCAGATGGTGTTGGGTTAACCTGCTTCCATCACTTTCTAACTGCACAATCATTGATATATTTGCATGATCATGTATATACACATACATAGAAATAGATCAATCCAATAAGTAACATATATGCATATATATGTATATATACACATATGCATATGTGTGTATATATGAATATATATGTTACTTATTTGATCTAAACCTCAATTTCTTTATCTCTCAATTAAAGCTAATAGTAACAGTATTAATGTTCATGTGAAGAGTTAATATAAGAATTAAGTAAGCTGGGCTCTGGGGTCTCATGCCTATAATTGTAACTATTCAAGAAGCTGACATCTGAGGACTATAGTTCAAAGCCAGACCAAGCAAGAAAGTCCATGAAACTCTTATCTCCAATTAACCTCAATTGAAAAAGCTCAGGGACAGCTTCTAGGCCCTGAATTCAAGCCCCAGGGATGGTCCAGCATTCTCTCTCTCTCTCTCCCTCTTTCTCGCTCTTGCTCTCACTCTCTCTCTCTCTCTCACACACATGCACACAAACACATGCATGTATACAAAAGAAATAGATAAAATGTTTCATATAAATTAGTATGATATCAGGAAGGTAAGATGAATTATCTGCCAATCGCATAGAGTTCCTATGTTATTATGCTGTGGTTATGTTATCATGTAGTGGTTCACAGGAGTTGACTAATACATTTTCAGGAATTATGAAACCCAGTAATATTAAGATTGTCACAAGCTGGGCATGGGTGGCTCATGCCTGTAATCCTAGCTACTCAGGAGGCTGAGATCTGAGGATCACAGTGCAAAGCACACCCGGGTGGCAGGAAAATCCATGAGACTTTTATCTCCAATTAACCACCAAAAAACTGGAAGTAGTACTGTGGCTCAAAATGGTAGAACACTAGCCTTGAGTGGGACAGCACCCAAGCCTTGAGTTCAAGCCCATGACCAATAACAACAAAATTTACATAATTTTAATAATTAAATAAATCACATAAAAACCAAAGCAATAATTGCTCAAAGTATCCACCTGTAATTGTCTTGCTACTTCTTTTCTATTAGGCTCTGGAAGTTCTATCTATTTTAGGTGTTTTGTGAAAATACTGTAGAGCTCATCTAATGTTGTATTATTGCACCTCCTCCCAACTCTACATTTACTGCCTGTATGATGGTTGCTTGAAATTATTTTGCTATCATTGGAATATTTAAGTACAGAAATAAGCAAACTCTACAAGTCAAGGCATTTTTCTCTTTAGAGAACCAGTTATTAAATATCTACTATTATACTAGACACATCCATCAATGTCAGTACTATGTAAGTCAACATCCTTTGCATAAACAAATAACAAGCAACATAAATTATACAAGTTTCATTCTCTTCCCTTTAAAAAGTTAAATTTGATCGTGTCCCTAAAACAGGAATTCCAAAGACCATTTGTGACTTGGAAATCTAATATATGATTTACTATCATTACTTAAACTTCAGTAAAGAATGCTATCCACGGAGAAGATAGATTCCAAGTTCAGCTGTTCCCTGCCCTTTGCTGCAAACCCCACGTGCAGGGTCTTTAAACATAGTATGTTTAATCTTGATACTTGATAGATGATGTGTCTTATTCAGGGTACATATCCTGGCCCTCGTGGCTTAGAAGGCTGTCTTTGTGACATTAGATCATCTATTGAAAATAATATTGCTAAGCATACTTTCCTACTGCTGTCATTCAGAGTGATTCCAACTCACTCACAAATAATTGAAGTAAGAATAAAGATTGTTTAAAACTGTTTCCTATGTCTGAGTACCATCTACAGCTCTGATAGAATGGATGAAGCCATCAAAGAGGAGTTAGCTAAAGTTTATTGGCTGATTTATTTAGAAACTTACAGAAGCAAAGAGATTCTGTGTGCCCTTGCATAGGACTCTACAAACAGTTGAGTCATTTGGTCAGAATGTGCATAATTCATATATTACATATAATATACTTATATATCATATAATGTATAATATGCAATTATATAATCTATATGTTTACATTTATATGAATTATTTATAATTTATATGTAATATATGTTATTACATATATTTTAATGGTTTTACATATATAATAACCAGCATTGTTCAGACTGTGATATCTAATAATGCACAAAAGATGCCAATCAACAAACATTTATTGATATTTTTTCTAGATAAAAGATTTGAAACCCATCTGGGATTCTCTGCTTCTACTTCAAATACCTTTGGGTTTTCTTCTACTTCAAATATCTTTGTCTCAATTTGAATTCTAATATAAAGTCTTCTAAAATGTGCCATTAATAAAAGTAATATACTATTAATCTATTAACATCTAAGACAGGAGATTGCCAATGTAATGAATTATGCAGGTTAAAGTATAGAAGTAGAACATCTAGTGCTACTTATAGAAAGTATATAAAGAACCTCATTAAAAAAACAAACTAGGATGATGCTGAGCACTCATAGCTCATTCTTATACTGCTAGCTACTCAAAAGACTAAGATTTAAAGATTGAGATTTGAAGCAAAGTAAAGTCCATGAGACTCTTATCTCTAATGAACCAGTGAAAAGCTGGAAGTGGAGCTGCGTTTCAAGTACTAGAACACCAACGTTGAGCAAAAAGGCTGAGACAACGCCCAGACCCTGAGTTCAAGCCCCAGTACCAGTATAAACTAACAACAACAAAATACATACATACATACATACATACATACATACATACATACATACATACATACCATCTAGGGTGATAGCATAGTATGGCTAGAATTAAAATCTGCAATTTCAATTTTGATGTAAAATGATTCAGTTTATTTTCTGGTTTTAGTTTTCTGAAGGGTCATGTTAGTATAAGATGTTCAGAAAATCTGTGAATTATATGATATAAGTCAAAATAAGTAAAAGAAAGTGAAAATTGTATAAAATAATCCTATGCTTTTTAATAATAAAAATGTAAGCTTTCTGGGCTCTGTTTTTCCCCCACTTGAGATTATGACAGTGCTGGTATAAAAAGTTAAGTCAACTAACACTCACAAACCTATCCACTGAATTCTTGTTTTTTTTAATTTCCTTCCAAGTTTTTATATTTGATGTGAGTTATATCAGGCCTGCCTGAAATCCCTCATTTTGATGCTGACTCACGGGAAAAGTCAGAGAAGTCTTCACAGAATCTTCCATCTTAAATTCTATACCTTACGTCCTTGTGATTTATGTCAATATTACCAATTCTTTTGTTACTGGTGAAGAAACTCAAACACACTGACATTTGCCTTCTGTTCTGGGCTCAGTAAATCAGGACGGTGGAATCTTAGAATCTGTTGTACAAGCAAGTTCAGCCTTCTACACTTTTTGATTGACAAGTCCAGCTTCTACACGTTTTAGTTAACAAGTACCGCCTTCTATACTTCTTGGTAAGGACTCTGAGGCCTAGTCTGGAACCAGGCTCCTGGTACCATTTCAACAACATCACTCAGCTTAGAACCTGGGCTTCCTGTTTTTTGACTACAAAGCTAAACTGTCTTCCTGATATAATAAAAAATAATCTGTCCAGCTCGCCTCTGTGTGCCTGGGGAAGCCTTTTCCCAGTCACAGGAGAAAAACAAAAGTGAACCAACAAACATAGCAAGAGAAAAATGGCTCTACCAGAACCAAGGTTAAAAACAAAACCAAAAACCTATAGTGTGAAAAATCCTATGTATGAAATCAGCCTTCTGAGCTAATTGTCTCTTTCCTTATCCTCCTCTATCAACAATATCTGTGTGTAAAGACAGGGAACATAATATTCCCTGGCCAGCTTACAGTTATTTTAACTCCATTTCCCTTACCAGCGTTTCTAACCAGATGCACATTGATCTAGAGTACCTCTCCTTATGCATTTCTGATTGCTCCATTTCTTTCTCTGTCAATTCATTACTGGCTCTCCTTTTCTCCTTCCCCATTCCTCTACCTTTAGCCTCAAGTTTCAAGTGTGTTACTGAGAACAGAATGTGATTAAATCTGGGAAAACACATAGAGATTTGGGGTAAATTGAGCAGGACTAATGGGTGAGGGACTCTAATGGGCCATCTTTTCTTGTCCCCCACATATGTGCCCAGGTGATGGCAAAATGCTTTTTTGGGCTGTCTTGAAAACAACAGTTGTTAGATACTAGCAACTGTGGCTAAGATGCTTTTATACAAAGCCGAGATTTGTGTCACCATAGTAATTCGAGGGAACTTCACTGCTAGCTCTGCCATCGCAATAAGCTGATGAGATACAATATGCTTATAAGAAGGTCAGTCTGCAAGTAGACAGACTTGGTGATATATACTTTTTTATGTGTGGTTTTGGTGGTCCTGGGGCTGAACTCAGGGCCTAGCCAATGTCCCTGTGCTTTTGTGCTCAAGGCTACCACTCTGCCATTTGAGCCACAACTCCACTTCTGGCCTTTTTGAGGCTTAATTAGAGGTAAGAGTCTCATGGACTTTCTGGCCATGGCTAGCTTTCAACTGCGACCCTAAGATCTCAGCCTCCTCAGTAGCTAGAATTACAGGTGTGATCCACCAGCACCTGGTTGAAGATTTTTTTTTAATGTTTTTAATTCTTTTCAGAACTTGTTGGGCGTGTGATATATTTGCTTCTGATATATCACCAAATTGTAATGGGTCCATAATGAGCATGCTTTGGGGTGTAGTTTACAAAAGTTTGGAACTTTCCACCTCTTTACAACTTATTCTACCCAGTGAGTCTATATGAACAGAATTTTTCAGTGATTTTTATGGTTGTGTCTCCGTCTGGTGGAATAAGAGATCTGATATAATGCTCTCCCTTTTTAATTCTCATGTTTTCTTACAAATTCATCTCAAAAGATACTATCTGTAGTCTCTTTCCTATATAATAAAGATACTAAATTTCCACCTCATATTTAGAAGACACTGTTATACTTCATTCTCTTTTAGGCTAAATGTTTTTGAAGTGATGTTTATAAAATGTTTAAAAGATTTTTTCAGCCTTGTAGGTCTAAGCAGAACAAACACTATAACAAATGCATGACTTAGACTGAGATAATGTTAAATTAATTGATTGACTTTTCAAAATTCTGCTTCAATTAAAAAAAATAACTTTGCCAGGCACCAGTAATCCTAATTACTTGGGAGGCTGAGACCAGAGGATCACAGTTTGAAGCCAGCCTTGGTAGTAAGTCTGTGAGTCTCTTATTTCCCACTAACCACCAAAACAGCTGGAAGTGGAACTGTGACTCAAGTGATAGAATGCTAGCCTTGAGCACAAAAGCCCAGGGACAGCGCCCGGTCCCTGAGTTCAAGTCCTAGTACCAGCATGCGTGCACACGCACACACCCACACCCACACACCACACACCTATCCTAAATCTAGTTTTAAGGTAAATAATTTTAATCTCAAGTTCAAATGACTATTTGACTTTCTTTTTCCTTCTTGGCAAGGAAAACTATACAGACAGTCCAAGTAAATTGCCTGGAAGCAGAGCCACAAGGATATATAAAATTTAAAAGAAAATGGGAATTTGGAACTTAGGATCAGTAAAGATTGAATTCTGGCATCTAACTCAGAATTATTCTCATTTTATCCAAACTAATCTGATATTGTAGTAAAATCTGAGAAACAAGGTGAACCCTGCACTGTGATATTGTATTTAAAAAAAAAAAACAGTAAGCAAAACTTAACAACAGGTTCCTTTAGATTGTGAAGAGCTCATAGAAGTCTCTCCTTGGTTCTGCTCAGCTTGTTTGGTGAAGGGTACCACATTGCAAACACTCAACCATTTTCAGATGTTCCAAGCTGCTTGCAGCCCAACAGGAGATCCCCTTCCTTGACAAAAAGGGGACATGAGACATCTCAAAAATTCTACACAAGTGTCTAGAATGGCCCAACTTTGCCTGGAAAGGATCTTATGCTTAAACTGTTACCCTTTGTTTATGAACAAAATTGAATTTCCCTTCCAACATTCAAAATGTGACTGTTGAAAGCATTGCTCTCCAGAGTTATTTGGTACTTTAAAAAATTCACAATATCATAATAACCTTGTCTCTAAAACACATTAAATTTTTGGAGTGGTTTTGAATTTTTGGAATGTTTTGAAACTCTAAAAACTATTTTCCTCAGAAATTACAAACAAAAGTAGATTTTGCCCACAACACAAATGAGTGAATCAGTCACTAAATGTAAATTCTGGATTCAGGGTTAAACAAATAAGCAATGACTATAAATGTCAATTTAGCCAACAGATTTAGTAAAAAACAAAACAAAACAAAAAAACACCGTAACAGGGTGATAGAACATATTTAGAATTTTTTATGGACCATATGTGAAGTGGACAAGAAAGACGAGATTGTGTAAGACTCATCCCATAACCAAAGCAATTCAGAGTTATGAGAGTGATATTTACTGATAATGTGGAAGGCCAGCCAGGCAGAATGTACATCAGCTGTCAGATTGCTTCATTCCTTTTACAGCAGTTGTTCGTCTGAAAATAGCTTTCAAATAAGAGAGGATGACTACAAAAGGATTAGTGACCATGGGCCTTTCTGCACCACCCTAGAGCTCCAGCCTGGTAGGACAGAAAGAAGGAAACTACAGAATATTGATGTCAGGGAGGGGTCTGTATTCGGCAGGGCTACGTTAATGCTATGGAGGGGTTTCTTGATACCATTTCTGTAGCTTTCCTTCATGACGGCTGATGCTGGCTGCTTCCTCTGCTTCACCAGGGTGCTATGTGATAGCATGGCGTTTGTGCCCTGTAGAAAAATAAAGAGGGTGTTAAGGAGGCAATGGGAAAACTTCACTTGGTATCTGATGATGACCCTTTTGAAGGAGAACATCTTTATGCTTTCTGAAGGATAACTATTATTTTCCATGAAAAGCTTTCACAGGCCTTGCTTGTCTGGAGAGAGGGCTTGCTATTCATTGACCAGGCCATGCCTCAATAAACAGAATGACACTGAGGGCTGCAGACCCAGTGTGGATTGCACATTAATACAGCGATCGTCAGACAGCAAGAAACAATGAAAAAGCCGACTGCCTTTCTTTGCCCTTTCTCATTTCCACAGCTTATTTTTAATCTGCCCATGTTTCCTTCCTGGCCCCTATTTACCAACAGCACAGCACAGCAATTCCAGCAAACTGTAAGAGGGAAAGAAGACATCAAATTCAATCAGAACTCCTTGGTAGTGACATTTTAATACTGGCACCAACAGCTGTCTCTTCAAGCAAAGAATGTTCATTTATGAGTCACAACTCTGAACCTCTGTGGGCAACTGACTAATAAAACATTTTAAGAAAACAACATACTCACCTTGCTGTTAACAGACTGCTTTTCAGCAGGGAGGAACCCCAGTGGTAGAAGAAGATCTAGAGATGGAATATGATGGCACTAGGGCCCGATGGGTTTTATCCTTGAACTTGGGACGGCATGGTCCCTAGCTCTGGCTCAAACTGGGGACTGAGCCTTTCTGAGGAGACTGGCATCCAGCTGATGTCAACTGACTATATATAGCACCACATACTTCAGCTACTCATATCTTCCTGGCAAAAGGGAGGAACGGGGAAAGATTTGCTCCCCATTGTGTCTGTGAGAAGGCTGAATGAAATCCATACTCATTGGACATGCAGAAAGTTTTTACTGAACATCTTCTATTTGAGGAAATACTAATCAAAAGGGAGTTTCAAAAGTCTTTAAAAATTCTTATGTTCCATCTCAATGGAGGTGACAGGAAGCATATACATGAATAAGAACACAATCGTGGATTTTTTTCATAATCCAAATGAATCATATGCACAATATAGAGACTCAGAAAGAAAAAGAAGAGTTTTAGGGGGATTGATGGAGCCAGTCCTCAAAGCAAGGGTAGAACTTTTGCCAGGCTTACAGGAAATGGACAGTGGAGGGGGATAAAAAGTGGGCAGTGTTTTGAAATGAACCATTGAGAGCTTTGAAACTGTAGGAACACTTGGAATCCTGACTGGGTCATACTTTTTGAAGAGATCCCCACGGAGAACAGTTCTTGCAAATCTGACTGGTCTCTTCAAGGCTTTCTGATGCAGGAATGGTGCTGGTCTTTGAACACACAAGCTTGTTCCCTCCTCGGGAACTTTGCTGACTGTCTTCCACTTTCTAGAATAATCTCTAGCCATGTAGCTCACTCTCTCCTGTACTTTGGACTCTGCTCCAATACTAAATCCTCGGGCAATCTTTCCCAGTCTTCCTGCCTACATCACGCTGCACCACTCCCTAGTTCCCTCACTCACTTTTCCTAACATTTTGTACTGGTCAAGATGAAAGACCTATAAAAATGACAGAATCCTCTTCAAATGGAAACATAAAAAAGATGCAAGTTCTTTTCCCTTGTAGGTAAGCTTAATCTAGAGGAAAAGAAGCATGAGTAGGTATGATTGAACTAATTATCAGGGACTCATTTACCTTCTAACTTGTCTCTATTGACCCTAAAACGCAGACTCCTGGACCTATCTAATTCCCAGTATGTAGTAAAAAGAAGTAATAAGAAAGGCACTACCCCCTACCCCCTTTGGAGCTTGCCTTGATGTTGTTCAGGCATCTTCTATTTATATCTTCTTGAGCAAAGCTTAGTTATGTAGCCCCACATAATAATTCAAGAGAGGTTGGGAATTGAGGCTTATGTCCGGGATAGCTATGTAGACAATTAAAATTCAGAAGTTAACTTGCTGAAAAAGGAAATGATAGATGTTGAGAGACAACATTTATTTTTTTGCTACAAGAATATTTCAGCATTGTTTTTAATCTATCCACCATTTACCTACCGCATTGATTTATCTGATACATCCATCTTCTTTCTAAAATGAGAACTTCACATAAGCTTGAGCTTTGATTTTTTTTTTTTAATCTTCAGTACTTACAGTTTTATCTGATATGATAGCACTCAATGTCTACTGGGTGAATGGGCAAGTACAGAGATCGGGGATTAATTATAGAATGCATTTGCAGTTTGGCATGGCTTCAGAAGCAGTATGTTTACTACTGGGGTTTGGACTCAAGAGTCTTGTGTTTTCTGAGCAGTTGCTTTCCTACTGGGCCACAACTCCATCCCCTTGGTTTTAGAGTTCTCTTCTTGGTTATGTCAAATGCTTGTGAGGAAATGGGATTAAAATCAATGAGCAGTCACTTGATTATAAGATAATGGTGGCCATTAATGGGAGGAGTTGCACTGAATGAGATTGAAATGGATTATATGACTCAGTACTACATCATAGTCTTGAACCTTTAAGGTTGTCCATGGTAGGTCTAAGTTAAAATTTTGCAGTTAGCTTTGGAATTATTCATTAGGAACCAGTAAGAAACCATTTAAGCAAAGCTGATGAATTTAAATTCCCCCTCAAGATCCTTCAGTTGCCCTTTCCCGTGGCTGTAGCATTAGCTGTAGCACACAATTAGGTCTTTCAAATTCCTAGTTTCCTCACCTGTAAAATGGAGTCATGGCTTCCTCTAGATGGAGTCATAGTGATTTTAAGTACAGCAATGTTAGAAATTCCTTACAGTTCCATCGGCAACTCCTTTACTATTTGCTAAAATAGAAGAAAAAGTCCACTTAAGGTGTCTGTTGCTGCTGTACCACTCCCTAAAAATCCACACCACGAGGCCCATGGAAAGCAGCCATATTCATGCCAGGTAAACAGGAACAATCCAGCCAACAGGTAAACAAGGTCTGCCCTGATCTTCCCCTCACTGAGTACTTGTTTTTCAGTTCCGTGTTCTTTCTGTCCCATTTGCAGTCTCCATTAGGTGGCTGGGGGCTGGTGGGGGGAGGGTTTAGGGGAGCAGTGGGAGGGGCAGGATGCGGAAGCGCACTGTGTGCCAGGCCAGTGGAAAACACATTCTTGAAGCCTGGTTCCAAATTGATGCATGCAAAACCTAAACAGGGCAGCTTCCACACTGGTGCTGAGTAATGGTTAGCATACTAACAGGAAGGAAAGACCTGTTTGAAAGGATAACAAATGGGCTATAAACACCTGACCTCCAGCCAGGCTGTCCAGGGAAAGGCTGGCTTTAGTTAGCTTTAAAAAAAAAAAAAGCGTGGGGCTGGGGATATGGCCTAGTGGCAAGAGTGCTGGCCTTGTATACATGAGGCCCTGGGCTCGATTCCCCAGTACCACATATACAGAAAACGGCCAGAAGTGGCGCTGTGGCTCAAGTGGCAGAGTGCTAGCCTTGAGCAAAAAGAAGCCAGGGACAGTGCTCAGGCCCTGAGTTCAAGGCCCAGAACTGGCCAAAAAAAAAAAAAAAAGCCATTTTTTCCCTCATAGTAATGTCATTAGTATATATGAATTCTACATAGGGATTTCTGTTGGATATTCCCAAGCATAAATATGCCATGTGCTTTGATTAAATTTAACCCCTTTAAAGTCCCGCTGTTCTTACGTGCCAGTATGCATCTATTATGTCTTTGATGGTTTCTTTTTTCTTATACTGAGAAAAGTCTGGCCCAGGAAAGGCAGCCACCTCCTCATCTAGATGCAGCCAGGGCAGAAAACTAATAACCAGTGCTATGGAGACCATTCCCAAGGGCAATGTAGGGAGGAAGGTAGGAGGGACAGTGAGTTAGCAGCCAGTTTCCTTGTCCTATAGGACCATAAATGAGAACCACCACTGAGAGAATGCTTGCTAGGCCTGGTTAGTTCTGCTTTTAGACAAGTAAAACTCTACTTCTGTGAAATTAAGAAACCCCAAAGCTTCAAAATTGTGATATGCAGGCATAGGATTATAAATTGGTTCTGTCTGACCCAATATCTTTTTTTTTCCTTTCTTTTGAATAAAGAAGAGAAGTTGAGCATTGTTAGAATAATTATTATAATATATTCTTTATTGATTTCCTTTGAAACCTAATGGGTAGCACTGTTTCTTTGGGCTGAGGTACTTTCCTTTTTATTTTATTTTATTTTATTTTCTTCAGTACTGATGCTAGGACTTTAAGACAAGGGCCTGGGTGCTATTTATGAGCTTTTGTGCTCAAGTCTAGTACTCTACCACTTCAGCCACAGGTCCACTGCTGGCTTTTTCCTATAATTGGAGATAAGGGTCTCATAGACTTTCCTGCCCATGCTGGCTTTGAGCCTTGATCCTCAGATCTCAGCCTCCTAAGTAGCAAGGATTATAAGTATGAACCACCAGTGCCTGGCTCCAAGGTACTTTTTATTTATAGTGTTTCCAACTCATGTTTGTTTCTGGTTTGCCAACTTCTACAGGGCTTCCTGGCATCTGTTCTCGGGGTGCTTTCCTTTTCTTCAGCTGTGTAAATACTGGAGTTATTAAAATATTGAACATAAACAAATGGGAGCCCAAGGTTTTTGCAGGCCAGGCCTCGCCTTTCACCTTTCTCCCCTGGCCTGGCCTGCCCACTCCGATCACAAACAGGCGCGCCTTCATTGCTTGTTGAGAAGCAGCGAGTTCAGCTGCAAAGAATGCACTGACAGGAAAGGCCCATGTGTTACTTGATGTCCTTTGTAAGTTCATTTGTTTCACTTAAACATTTCCTTAAGTGTGTAATTAAGTCAAAGTATGCTGGGGGCAAGAAGGAAGAGTAAGCAGAGGCTGCTAACCAGCCTGTCATGGACAAGCTGCAGTAATAGGTCTCAAAAGAAACAGTCTTGTATACGGGAATATTAAGAAAAAAGTTGCCAAAGCAAACCCACAAAACATTTTTCCCCTTTGCTTGCATAAGCCTGACATTTATCCAGAACTTAGCCACATTTCCTTTCACAATTTTAGCCAGCTTGTATTTTTCCTACACAGATTCAAATACTGAAGCTATTTTCCCTGGGTTGTGTGTGCGTGTGTGTGTGTGTGTGTGTGTGCGTGCATGTGTGTGTGTGCACATGTGCATGCTGAAGCTTGAACTCAGAGCCTTGCATTCCTGCTTGACTTTCTTGCTCATGGCACTCTACCACTTGAGCCCACAGCTCTACTTCCAGCTTTTTGGTGGTTAATTGAAGAGAAGAGTCTTATGGACTCTCTTGCCTGGCCTAATTTAGGACTATGATCCACAGATCTCAGCCTCCTGATCAGCTAGGATTACAGGCATGAGCAACTGGCACCCAGTTAAATTTGGAGTCTGAACCATGTTGTTCTCTATGATCTAACACATGTTGCCAAGCTATGTTGGGGTGGGTTCATTATATAAAATGCATATGGACTTAGGATATTTTCATCGTTCAAAGGTTATATCAGGAGGTATTTTGGTTTTTTTATTGTTTTTTTTCTTTCAAATTTTTATTATCAAACATGTACAGAGAGGTTACAGTTTCATACATTAGGCATTGGATACATTTCTTGTACTGTTTGTTACCTTGTCCCTCATACCCCCCTCCCTCCTCCCCCTTTCCCTTTCCCCCCCTGAGGTGTTCAGTTCACATATACCAAACAGTTTTGCAAGTATTGCTTTTGTAGTTGTTTGTCTTTTTTTTACCCTGTGTCTCTCAATTTTGGTATTCCTTTTCAATTTCCTACTTCTAATACCAGTATACACGGTTTCCAATATACTCAGATAAGATTACAGAGATAGTGTAGGTACAACCACAGGAAGGTGATACAAGAACATCATCAATAATAGAAGCTACAGATACAGATGGGATGTTGAAAGTAGTTACAACTGTAATATAACAATCATTTCCATAACATGGAGTTCATTTCACTTAGCATCATCTTATGTGTTCATAAGGGTATAGCTATTGGGCTCTTGTGATCCTCTGCTATGACTTGCCTAAACCTGTACTAATTATTCCCAATAAGGGAGACCATAGAGTCCATGTTTCTTTGGGTCTGGCTCACTTCACTTAGTATAATTTTTCCAAGTCCTTCCATTTCCTTACAAATGGGGCAATATCATTCTTTCTGATAGAGGCATAGAATTCCATTGTGTATATGTACCACATTTCCCTGATCCATTCGTCTACTGAGGGGCATCTGGGTTGGTTCCAGATTCTAGCTATGACAAATTGTGCTGCGATGAACATTGTTGTGCTGGTGGCATTACTGTGATTTTGTTTGTGGTCTTTTGGATAGATACCCAAAAGTGGGGCTGCTGGGTCATAAGGGAGTTCTATATTTAGCCTTCTGAGGAATCTCCATACTGCTTGCCAGAGTGGCTGAACCAGTTTACATTCCCACCAACAATGAAGTAGGGTTCCCTTTTGGCCACATCCCCTCCAACAATTGTTACTGTTAGTTTTCTTGATATAGGACATTCTTACTGGGGTGAGATGGAATCTCAATGTTGTTTTGATTTGCATTTCTTTTATGGCCAGTGATGTAGAGCACTTTTTCATATGTCTCTTGGCCATTCTCATTTCCTCATCAGAGAAGTCTCTTTGTAAGTCTTTAACCCACTTGATGAGGGGGCTGTTGGTTCTTTGCGGTTTTGTTTTGGAAGAAGGTAATTTTTTTAGTTCTGCATATATTTTAGAGCTGAGGCCTTTGTCTGTTGAATGGCCGGTGAAGATCTTCTCCCAGTCTGTGGGCTTTCTGTTTATCTTGCGAGCTATGTCCTTTGCCCTGCAGAAGCTCTGCAGTTTGATGCAGTCCCATTTGTACAACCTTTCTTTGATTTGTAGCCTTTCTGGGTCATTGTTAAGGAAGTTCCGTCCTGCGCCAAGGAGCCCAAGTATTTCTCCTACTCCTTCCTTTAGTGTTTGCAGGGTGTCTGTTTTGATTTTGAGGTCTTTAATCCATTTGGAATTGTTTTTGGTGCAGGGTGATATATAAGGATCTAGTTTTAGTTTGTTGCATGTGTTGAGCCAGTTTTGCCAGCACCATTTGTTAAAGAGGCTTTCTTCCAAACTATTGTTTTAGCTTCAGGAGGTATGTTGAAAGACATCTGGATCTGTAGTTTGTGCACTGAAGAGGAGAGAGGCTTCAGTTTCTAGAAAGGAAAACCTCACATATGTGTGTGATTGTGTATGTGTGTTTTGGAAGTGAACACATGAGCATATATGGTGATAAAAAGAAAAGGAAACATTGATGCATGAAACAAAAATTCTGGTAATTTGAGATTTAGGGTAGTACAACTCTACAGTTTGGTTTGTGGGAGAAATTGTGCTTCCAAGTTTTAGCCCTTGGACCCACCCTTTTGAGTCTCTGGCATATAAGATAGACTGTCATGGGGAGCTTGTTGTCAGCACTTCTTGAATAACAGTACCCTGCATGGCACATGGCAGAAATGTAGAATATAGATTGTTTTTACCACTTTTTTGTGTACCTGTACTGGGGCTGGAACTGAGGTCCTTGCACTCTTTTTTTTTTTTGCCAATCCTGGGCCTTGGACTCAGGGCCTGAGCACCATCCCTGGCTTCTTCCTGCTCAAGGCTAGCACTCTGCCACCTGAGCCACAGCGCCCCTTCTGGCCGTTTTCCATATATGTGGTGCTGGGGAATCCAATGGAGAGCTTCATGTGTAGGAGGCAAGCACTCTTGCCACTAGGCCATATTCCAACCCTCCTTGCACTCTTGCTTAGCACCTTTCCTTAAGGCTCCACTCCTAGCATTTTGCTAGTTAATTGAAGATAGAAGTCTCACAAACTTTTCTGCCAGGGATGGCTTTGAACTTCAGTTATCAGATCTTGGCCTCCTGAGTAGCTAGGATTATAAGCATGAGCTACCAGCACCCAGCTCATTCTTACCACTGTTATCTCAAGCATCCATCTTAGTCTGTTATATGTAATGGTGAGACAAGACATGGTGATTGGTCTTTAGAGACCTTGGTTTGGATCAAAGCTCTTGAAGCTGAAATACTGTACATGCTCTGCTCAAACACAACTTAGGTCTTAAAAAAAAGCCCAGCATCTTCAATATTCTACTTATCTTATTTATTATCATCAGTTGTACTAAAAGGTTTCAATTCAGCATCTCAATTTCTGATTGCAATGTGTCTTGGTCAGTGTCACCCCTCCCATCATTCTCCCTCGTCTCTCCCAAACCCTACCCATCCCCTCAAGTTACCAGGTTCCATTTTCATATGTTCAATATACGCCTTTGCTTAAAACATTGTTCTCCCTTGATTCTAGAATGCAATAGTCTACTGTTTTTCTTCTGCAGCTTCCTCTCTCGATTTACTCAACAAATAGACTCAGAGCAGCTCTCATATATTCCAGGCACTGGGTAGTAAGTTTAAAAAAATAAATAAAACTCCCAACCTCATGGAGCTTACATTCTAGTGGGAGAGAAAGGCACTGTGTGAGAAAAATGTACTACATGTTAAATAATATAAATACAAAGAAACACAGCAAAGCAGAAAAAGGCTGGAATTCAGTTCAATGCAAGGAGGAATAATCATTGTGATTTTTCATGGGAGAACTGAGAAAGGCCCATTGAGAAGCTGACACTTGGATAAGGACCTGAAGACAATGGGAAGAATGTCCCAAGTGAAAAGAGCCAGCTCAAAGGCCCTGGAGTGGGAGCGTGCCCACTATATATTTGAGGAAAAGGAAGAGGCTACTGTGAGAAAAGCAAACTGTGGAAGAGACAAGTTCAGAGATGATTAGGGAGGCCATGCCAGCCTCACTAGCCCCAAGAACTCTGCTGTCAAATAGACAACCAAGAACCATCTCAGCCAGGCACAGAGAGGCACATGCCTATGATTGTAGCTACTCAGGGAGCTGAGATCTGAGGATCACAGTTCAAAGTCAGCCAGGGCAGGAAAGCCAGTGATTCTTATCTCCAGTGAACTTCCAAAAGTAAGAAAAAAAGTGGATGGATGGCTCAAGTCGTAGGGCACTAGCCTTGAACAGAATAGCTCACTGCAGCCCTGAGTTCAAGTCCTAGATCTGGCCACCAGGTATGCACGCACACGCGCGTACACACACACACACAGTGATCTTGGAGATCTTTTAACAGCCTTCTGTCCATGGATCAACTGATTCTAAAGATTAATTATTAATGCACTTGTCTTCTCTGGGCACTTGTTCTTTGAATGGCTACATTATTATATCCAAGAGAGAAAGAAGGGGAGTGGATTTTTACATACAGTTGCTTTGAACCGAAATCTTCAAAAGTTGCTGTACATGTTGGTGAATAAAGAAAGAAGAAAAAATCTCAAGAATTTGCTTCATAGTAACTTCTGAGCCCCAGAAACTAGCGAGTCCTGTGCCAGGAGAATGGTTCTGATGATATGAAAGCCCTCAGGGCTCCTTGGATCCAAACTCTATTTGTTCCTAACTACTTTCATTGTGTTTGTTCACCTCCTCACTTCATTTCATGAGTACAATATTGTAGAGACAATTTAGAAGTCAGCTTAAGTGACCTTATGTCCTTTCCCTTTTTCTTTTTTCTGTTTATGTTTAATAGAGAGTGCCTTTGTCTTGCTTTATGTTTTCAATCTTGACGTTTCCTTGATATGTTGAACAGCTTAAAGAAACAAAGCCTGATTTCATGTCTCTCTCAGTCTTAGGGCTCTTGAAAGCCATTAGAAGCTGTAATGGATTCCACTACCACCTGAAGGTGTATGTTCTACTCCTGGTGGTTTCTTGCACGGTTCTGAGTTGTGTTTTAAGGACAGTGATCAGCCCTCAGTGCAATGCAGTCTGGCTCTGATGTGGCATTGCTTAGCTTGGAATACAGGGCCAAAAACAAAACAGACAAAAACAGATTCCTGTCTCCACCCAATCCTGCTGTCTCTGAGACTCTGTGAGTTGAGTGCAGTGAGAGGAGGCCATGGTTTTACAAAAGCATAGTTTCAGTTTGGGACAACATCTCTGGAAATATAAAAGAGAGAAAAACAAATTGGCTGGAGAATAGAGGAAAGGTGTGAGGAGATTCCACACAAATGATTTTGAGTCTTTTAAAAAAATTATTAATTTATTTACTCATTTTTAGTGCCAGTCCTGGGGCTTGAACTCAGGGCCTGAGTACTGTCCCTAAGCCATTTTGCTCAAGGCCAGCACTCTGCCACTTGAACCTCATCTCCATTTCAGGTTTTGGGGTGGTTTATTGAAAATAAGAGTCTTATGGACTTTCCTGCCCAGGCTGGCTTTGAACCATAATCCTTAAATCTCAACCTCCTGAGTAGCTAGACCTACAGGTGTGAACCACTGGTACCCAGATAGTCTTTTATTTTTAAAAATAATTCTTGAAGGATGAAGCATACAGTTTCCTGAGGAGGAAGACGTGGCAGCATATTTTGGTCAGAAGAAGTGGCCTGAGGACAGGGATGAAGCAGCCTCTCGTCATACCTGCCCCAGTCGTGACTGGTGTAGCAGGGTTATACTGATGCCTGTCACAGGGTAAAGGTTGTCACAGGACAGGGCTCTGATCTGTGGATGAAGATGTGAGATGTCTCAAATAGCAAGGAATTGTCTCTTGATTTTCCTAGGCAAAAATTCACCAAGATTCTATAGTGATGTTTTGCCCTATAACTGTGACAACAATGTGGGGAATGAATTCAAGAAGCCAGATACCAATGGTTCACGCCTGTAATCCCAGCTTCTTAGGAAGCTGATAGCTGGAGGATGGAGGTCAGCCTGAGAGGAATAAATCCATTGGATTCTATTTCCAATTAACCAGCAAAAGGCTAGGTTGGAGACACAGCTCAAGTGGTAGAGGGCCAGCTGTAAGCAAGAAAGCTATATGAGTTCAAGGGCCCTAAATGTAAACCCTGGTACTTGCAAAAAAAGAAGGAGGAGGAGGAAATGAAAAAAGAAAGAAAGAAAACAAGGGAAGCTAAATTGAGAGGATGTGGCCTGTATAGGGAGCTTGGAGGCAGGCAGGAAAATTGGTAAACAGACACTCATAATAGTTTAGACAAGAACTGAACATCTGTTCATGATTTGATTAAATGGGTACCGGGTGTGTGTGTGTGCGTGTGTGTATGTGTTTCTGTGCACAAGACACAGCACATGTGCGTGGTTCCTGTGAACATGGTCAAAGAGGCAGAAAGAATTTGTGATGTCTATCAAATTGCTACTTTCTCCTCAAGGGAGGGGTTGTGGTGTAGTTAACCAAAAATAGCAAACATAAATAAGAGACCATGGGAAATTATGGTGAGTTTGAAGTACACATAGGCTATCCAACTGGAAAAAATATATAGGTATAGATAGGGATAGAGATATTGATAGCTATAAAAATATATATCATAGGCTGGGGATATAGCCTAGTGGCAAGAGTGCCTGCCTCGGATACACGAGGCCCTAGGTTCGATTCCCCAGCACCACATATACAGAAAACGGCCAGAAGTGGCGCTGTGGCTCAAGTGGCAGAGTGCTAGCCTTGAGCGGGAAGAAGCCAGGGACAGTGCTCAGGCCCTGAGTCCAAGGCCCAGGACTGGCCAAAAAAAAAAAAATATATATATATATATATCATATATGATTTTCCACTTGGAGATATATATATTTTCACTTGGAGATAATATATATATATATATATATATATACACACACACATAGATGCCTTAGATATAGTTGGAAGGGATAGTGGAAAGATATTAAACATTCTATAAATTATCAAATGTGTGTTTGTTGCATAAACTCTCAATTCTGAGTACTTGCTTTCCAGTGCCAGCTGTAGCACTTGCAGATGAGTGATCCTTAGCACATACCAGGTATATCTCCATGAGCAAACTGTTTATCCTAGCGGAGGCTCAAATTTCTCATCTGGTTAATAGAGTTAATAATAAAATCGTAGACTGCTTTGAGGGTTTAGGGATTGTTTTATTACTTTCTAAAAAGTAATCCCTGGGAGCATAATTGGTGTTACTTACTGATGTTATTTATCTTTGGTGCCAGTCCTGGGGCTTGAACTCAGGGCCTGGGTGCTCTCTCTGAGCATTGTGTTGAAGGCTAGCACTTCAGTCAGAGCCCCACTTCTGGATTTTTTTTTCCCCCAACATGAAACACAACTTAACAAACTTAGAATACAAAGAATGTAAGCATGCTTTCCAATCACAATGGAATGAATAACATAGATAACTGGGAAATACAAGACACTTCTGGATTTTTTGGTGGTTAATTGGAAATAAGAGTCTCATCGACTTTCCTGCTCAAGCCAGCTTCCATCCTTGATCCTCACATCTCAGGCTCCTGAGTAGCTAGGATTACAAATGTGATTCACCAGTGCCTGGCACATGCTATACTTTTAAGCCTTATTAGTTTATCCTTATAAACCAAGTGTGATGGTGAATGTCTAAAATACCAGCACTTAAAGAGCCTAAGGCTGAAGGAGCATGAGTTCAAGGCTATCCTAGGCTACATAGCCAGACACTGTAACCAACCCAACCCAACAAAATTAAAATTGAAACAACCGCCACAAAAGTTTCATCATTATGAAACTGAACAACACACTCCAGGTTAATCCTAAATCAGAAACCTGAAAGGCTGTTCTCTTCCAAGCCTTGAATTTTCCCTAATTGTGACAGTGGTTCCCAGTAGAGGTAACTTCCCTCCACCCAACAAACATTTGGCTTTGGTTTTCACAATCCAGTCCCTAAGTTTAAGCCCCAGGACAATGCGCACACACGTGTGTGTGTGCACACATACTCACACTCACAGATTTGAGTTTGCATGTAACAAGTAAAGAATGAGGTAATTCAATGGTTAATCTTGATTGTCAACTTGGCTGAATAGAGAGAAGCCTAAGCAACTGGTAAAGCACACCTCTGGGTGTGCCTGTGAAGGCATTTCCAGAGAGGATTGACTTGGGAGAGCAAGTCATGGTGGAGCAGACCCACACAAATGCCACCTCGAAGTGGCTACAAACCAAAGCTGGACAGTCATCACCACCCTCCTGATGCGTGATGTGACTATGATCTGAGATTGAACAATTAAGACACACACACACACACACACACACACACACACACACACACACACACACACCACATTTTCCTCTTCCTTTCTTGAGTAAGGAAGGCAAGGGTAGCCACCTAGCAGGAACTTCCTCTTCTCTAGGTGGGATACCAGAGTTCGAAGGAAGTGTCACAGAGGGCTCAGTGAGAGTTTTGACTTGAGAAGAAGCTGATATTCAGGCCCAACAGAGATGAAAGGCCTGGTAGCATTTATATGCCTGGTCTGTGTTCCTGGTGACAACCATGTTTGTATTCTTCTGCCAGTTTGATATCTGGAGCTAAAAAAAAAAATGGCGTCTTTCCCTTTACTTAAGGCTAGGCCTAATTATTTCTCTGACTCTGTCACCAGAGGAGTCATAAGTAAGATAAATGGGAAGAGGCAGAAACAGAATTCAAACTTGATTGCCATCACACAAACTACGTCCATCATGCCTGCAGCTGGGCTTCCCATGACTAGGGGGAATCAACTGTTGTGGTCATTAACACTGAGGAAAAGTAGCTGAGAATGGGTGTGCACACCTGTAATCCTAGCTACTCGGGAGGCTGACATCTGAGAATCATGGTTTGAACTCATACAGGGGAGGAAAGCCCATGAGACTCTTATCTCCAATTAACTACCAAAAAAGCCATCTGGAAAAAGAGTGTGGCACGAGTGGTAGAGCACTAGCCTTGAGACAAAAAGCTCAGGGACAGGACCCAGACCCTGAATTCACACCCAAGGATTGGCACCAAAACAAAAAACAAAACTACAAAATAACTAGGCAAGTCATGTCTGTAGAAAGATTCTGATGTTCTCTCTTGGCTTCTATGACCCTATTTACAGGATTGATGACTGTGGTAAGAAAAAGCACACTCAGGTAGACTGAGAATTACCTACATCCGGGAATGAAATGTGTTATTCAGTTACCTATTTAGAACTGGCCTTATCCTCCTTTTGAGTAATCAATGCCAAGTAAATGAAAATCTGAGCATTGTATTTCTTTGTTTTTCCCCAAATATGGATTTTCATGGCTTCCCAGAAAATTAAGTTTTAGAACCACAGCCAGCTCACTTAGTTTGACCTTCGTTCATCCAATTCCCAGGAATTAGAGCTGATATTTTCTGAATGACAGGAAATAGTTACTCATTCCTAGGAATGCACATGTATGTTACCATTGTGTATTTTGTGTATTATAACTTCTATCCAAATCTTTTCTCTTGTATATTGACAATGAATGAAATCTTTTCTCATGCTTCAAGTGGCTTACAACTATAATCCTCGCTACTCAAGAGACTGAGATCTGAGGATCACTGTTCAAACCTAGCCCCAGGCAAACAAATCTAAGAATCTCTTCCAGCCAATTAATTAGCAAAAAAGCTAGAAATGGAGGTATGGCTTGAATGGTAGAGCACCAGCTTTGAGAAGGATAAAACTGAAAGCTTGTTGTTTCAGAGTTAAAGCCCAATACTGGCAGACATGCACACACAAAATCTTCTAATCAATCCCATTTGTTTTAAGGCATATCTTAATTTCAGTATCATAAAATCTTTGACCTACATCTCTTTAATCTAAGTAATATTACTTAAAAGCAGATTTACATAACACATGTATGCATTTCTATATACATAGTATGTATATTATAGGAATAATACATCTATTCTGTAATATTTTTGCATAGGAGAAATAAAACTGAATTAAATAATAGTTATTAAACCCTATAATCCTAAATAATTATATTTTTAATGAAAACTCTTTGTGACTGCTAGTCCTTTTAAAGCATATTAAACTTGGGAAGAAATTTACTCTTGGATAAGCTCCAGACCTGGAAATTACTATGTCTGCACAATATCAAACTTATAAGAAATATCTGTGCTGAGGTCTTTTTGGCATTTTGAATGTAGCTACCAATAATATTGATGAATACCATTTGTTGTGAATGTTCAGTGAGGAGTGGTAAAGAGCAAACATCCTGACAGCTGTCGATTCAGTTAAGTGAGGGAGCAGGGTTATAGTGACGACTTCTGAAAGGACAAATCAGCTTTTGTTATGTTGCGTTCACTTGCCACACTGTGTGACAGGCCATCCTCAATGGCCTCTTTATCCTTCTGGGTTAGTGGCACTTCTGCTATCAAGAGAGGCACTGGAGGATCACTTCTATAATCCTAGCTACTCAGGAGACTGAGATCTAAAGGATCATGGTTCAAAGCCAACTGGGGCAGGAAACCTGTGACATTCTTAACGCCAATAAAAAAAAATTACCAAAAAGCTGTCAGTAGAGCTGTGGCTCAAGTGGTAGAACACTAACCTTGAGTAACAACAACAGAAAGCTCAAGGTCCCTGAGTTCAAGCCCCAGGACTGGCACAAAAATAGGGTGAGGTAATAAGCCCTAGAGCCAAGAAGTGAAGCTAAAAAAAGCTCATAGACCTCTGCTTGGGTTTTCCAGTCACAAACCCATCCTGGTTTATGGCTTTCTGTGAGTAGGTGTTATTTGGTTTTCTTTGCCAAGTCACCTGATTTCTGCAGTCCTGGTTTAAGGAGTGTGAAGGTCACAGTGCATGCCAATGGTTCCCTGGGGAGCAGCTTGTTACCTTGCCCTTTGTTTTATTTTTACTATATAATGAGCGACATGGCTGGCAATTGCAACACTCCATTGTTTATATGCTGAGAGGGAAGAAGGTAAGACATACTCCCTCTATTCTTTCTTAATATCTACTTTATGGATAGCACTTCTAGTTCATTAAATGCATATGTTTCAAGATATTATCTGCTGGAATGCTGATGTATGTTTTGATACCTGATTTACAAATGGTATCTGGGTGTATTTTGCTTTCACTACTCTCCATTGATTGAGTTTGTCTGATTCTAAATTCCCCATGCTTAACCTTATGTGAAGTTCAGAATAACTGAAAACACTCCATAATATTTTTAGATCTGAAATAACGCACACATTGGAGTGAGATTTCATTTATTTCTCATCCCCTCCACCTCCAAAAGAAGCAAAGCATCGATTTGATATCTACTGTAAATTTGGTGGATGATTGTGAAGAATATGACAGTATGAGAAATCACTACTTTTTAAAATTTTTATTTTAAAAATTGTCTTTGGTTGTACAAAGGGGTTCGGTTCACTGTGTCAGTGTGTGAGCATAGTGCATCCTGAGGGATCTACCTCTTCATTGGTCTCTCCTCCACTGTCCTCACCCCATGAGGAATCATTTCTTTTTTCCTTTCCTTCCCTTTCATCTCCTCTCATCTCCTTTCCTTTTTCCCTCTTTCCATTTTATCTTGTTTTCTTTTCTTTCTTTTTTCTCTTGTTTTTCCCCAAGCACTGGAGTTTGAACTAGGGCCTCCTGTTTGTGAAGCAAGCACTCTATTGCCTGAGTCAAACTCCCTATCCTCTTTTTGCTTTATTTTTCAGATAGGCCTTTTCTCTGTGCTTCTTGCCTAGCTGAGATTGTAGTCATGTCCTCCCATGCCTAGCCTACTTACTGAAATGTGTTTCTCTTTACCAGCTTGCCTCAAACGAAAATTCTCCTGACCTCTGCCTCCTGAGTAGCTGGAATTATAGGTATGAGCCAGTGCACCTGGCCAAGAATTCATTTCTTTCTAGAGAATTGAGAACTGGGAATGTGGTTTAGTGGTAGAGTGCTTGCCTTGCATGCATGAAGCCCTGGGTTTGCTTCCTCAGTACCACATACATAGAAAAGGCTGGCAGTGTCAATTGTGGCTCAAGTGGTAGAGTGCTAGAAGCTCAGAGACAGTGCCCCTGGCCCTGATTTCAAGCCCCAGACTGGCAAAAAAAAAAAAAAAAAAAAAGTGAAAAGGAAATAAATAAAGTTACTCTAAACTACTACTCATTAATAAAACCCAAACATTAAGTATGCATTAGGTTGCAATGATCATTACTTATACATTTAAATGTAATTTATTATACTTGTATTTTTTTTTTTTTTGCTTAACCTTCAGAGCAATGTGCATATCCACTTCATAAATGTGAAATCCAAAACTTGAGATGACTAAGAAGCTTTTCCTTCAACTTAGGTGAAGCCAGTTTGATTGGGTTCTAGTTTTTTGTTTGTCTGTTTTTATTTTTCGTTTATGAGACAGGAACTCGCTATGCAGCTCCGGCTGGCCGGGCTCAGCAATTCTCCTGCCTCTGCCTCGCTTAGGCTGCTTGCCCCTTATCCTCCTCCCACTTTCAGGTTCTTGAAAAATAATATTTTAAAAAGCCCTATATTTTGGCCAGGTACAGTGGTACATGCCTATATTACCAACTACTTAGTTCTAACATAAGCAAACAAACAAAATCCTCTATAGCTTATATTGTAGAAAGAGTTGTTGGAAGCCCTCATTCTTTCTAATCATAAATTAGAATCCTAAACACTATGAACTTCTATTTGGTGAGAATTTCCTAATTAATAGAAGACAGGACACAGTTCATAAGCACACAGTGTAACCTTGTGTCTGTTTTTATTATCTTGTTAATGGGGATTTGAACTCAAGGCTTTGTGCTTGTTCACCTGGCATTCTACCCCTCGAATCACACCTCCCGTTTAGCTTTTTGCTGCTAATTTTGGAGCTGGAATCTCACAGCCTTTTCTTCCTGGGCTAGATTTAGACTTTGATCCTCCAGATTTCAGCCTTCTAAGTAGCTTGAATTACAATGCCTAGATTATAAATTTTTAAAGGCCATTGTCTACACATTCTCCCACAAAGGATTAAACACAGGTTTGTGTGAGTAGTAGGGTGCTAACCTTGAGCAAAAAAGCCCAGGGACAGTGGCAAGGCCCTGAGTTCAAGCTCCAGTACTGGTACAATAAAACAAAACAACAAGAAATGTACTCACTGCCTTATTATGTAACTGTACCCCCTTTGCACAACACCTTGTCAATAAAATTAAAACAAAACAAACAAATGAAAAACAGATTTGTGTGGAGAAGTCACAGTACTTGGATCTTGAATTAGCTATTTCCCATTGCAATAGAACTCTAGTGCTAGAGTAGCAATGATAAGGAAAGACAATTTTTAAAAAGTTTTATGCTGGTGCTGGGACTTGAACTCAAGGCCTAGAGCTCTCACTCCACTTTTTCACTCAAGCCTAGCTCTGTACCACTTCAGTCATGTTTCCAATTAGGCTTTTTGTTGTTGTTGTTAAGTGGAGATAGAGTCTTGTGGGTTTTCCTGCACAGGCTGGCTTTGAACTGTAATTCTCAGACCTCTGCCTTCTCCAATCAGCGTGAGTCACTGACATACAATAAGAATGACTTGCTTTTGCCTTTTGGATCTTCCCTTTTTTTTTTTTTTAGTTATTTTCTACTTTTATGGCCCTGTGTCACTTACTGTTAACTGCTGGTGATGGAGGGGGAGAAATGGAGTGGCTTTGATGTCATACAGTCACTGTGCACGCGGAAGGAAGTTGAATGTTTGGAACTTAAGTTACCTACCCCGCCAAAAACGCAGCAGAGAACTTCCCTATTATAAGTATGACATGTGCTGGGAATTTTATTAATCTCTGTGCTTTCCCTTCAAGACAATGATGTTTTGGTGGAATGTGGATGGGCTTATCTTTGAATGTGATCACCATTTTTCACTAGATTCACCTGGAATTTAGATGTATATCTATGTTTGGCATAGAAACTTCAGTTCTACTTTGAGATGTTAAATTTACAAGTAAAAATTACATGTGGGTTGCTCCTTTCCTGGGACAAAGTTTGTCCTGATCATTGTTCTTGAAGAACAAAGGAACTCCAGGCAGTGTTGAATCAAGCTGCTGGTATGCGGAATGCAGACAGAATGACCCATTGCCCTCATGTTTTGAGAGTTTACAGCCATGGAGCATCTACCTGGCTTGCTGTGGCATGACGTAACACTTGGGGAAAGGTGCTGATAGCCTGGAGTCTCATCTGACTTCTAGAATCCATTCCTCACAAGATTAAGTATTATATTTGTAATGCTTGAAAGCTTTGAGATAAATCACTTATTATTATTATTATTATTATTATTATTATTATTATTCAGGCACTGATACTTGAACTCAGGGCCTGGGTGTTATCCTTTAGGTTTTATTGCTCAAGGCTGGCACTCTACCTCTTGAGTCAGAGCTCCACTTTTGACATTTTACTATGTAGTTGGAGATAAGAGTCTCAGGGACTCTTCTACATGGTCTGGCTTCAAACCTCAATTCTCAAATCTCAGCCTTCTTAAGTAGCCACAGGTTCTGGCCTCATTGTTTTAATTATCCTAGGGCCTTTTTCCCCCTAATGTTGCCTACCATACTATTTCTTATATGGCAGTGGACTTTATCACTGTTTTCTCTATGAGAATAGACTTGTTGTAACTTAGTTATTCTTCACAAGACCAGCTGCAGATGGCCCCAATGGGACTGAAGCAGCAGATTTCTTTGTTGATGTCTCCTAGTAGAGTGGATATTAGTAGGAAAAGTTCAACCTTGCATAAGTGCCACCTTTCACCTCCCCTTCACAGACCTTGAAAGGCCGGTAGGGATGGAGAGCATTGCTGAGTCAAGGAGTCTACATTATCTACATTCTTTGTATCCCATTGTACCTTCCTTAGACAGTAACAGCCATTGTACCACATGATACATGCCCCGCCCAGCAATGTGAGCCAGTCCCCCAGCCCTGTCACATGACATTTCCCCAGAGCTGTTGCACCATCTCCTAGTCACTCTTGGAATGTATTTCCAACTCCCCCCCCCCCAACTGCATTTCTTGCCTTCATTAAAAATGCTACACAGCTTCTTCCTGGGGTGTTCCCTTGTCTGCTCTTCTGACACATTGGGTTTATTGTCTTCACAGAACCTACAACAGAAATAAAAGTAATCGGCAGCTGTAGTCACCCATCTCCATGGGCGACCCAGAGAACAGTCACATTCTTCTAACCATCTGTAATCTCATACTTGCTAGGTCAGTATGTTATAGAAATTAAACCTTACATCTCACCCTCTTGTCTATTGCAAGAGGTGAACTGTGGTGTTCTTATGTCATTCAGGCCTTCCCCTGATGCCCTAGCTCTCATCCTCTCTCCCCCACCCCAAATTCAGACCCTACTTCCCTCACTTACCCTTCTTTTCTCCCTAATTACTGCAGACTTCTCTTCCTATCAGAGTTTTTCCATCATTGTTTGGGACATGCTGTCCCATATCTCATCAAAAACAAAAACAGAAAAGCCCACAGACAGAAACAGCGCATGACAAAGCACGCCCCTGGACCGCACTTGCCTCAGGGGCTATTGCTCAATTCTCTGCTCCAAATGTGTCCTTACTTGCTGTCTTCAGTTTCTCCCCGCTGATCTAATGAAAACTGGTTTTCATCATGGTCACTAACTTGCTTCAGCTGGAACCTTGAAAGTCATCCTTAACTCCTTCTGTGCTCAGCAATCCACAACACCATAATCAGGGACACTGATCAAGAGGCATGCACTCATAAACTGATGCATTAAAAGGAAACCTCTTTGTATGACCCATTCAAAAATAATAAAAACTGATAATACAATGTTTTTTATGAAACAACTTAAGCCAAACGCCTGTGGCTCAAGCCTGTCATCTTCACTATTCAAGAGGTTGAGCTCTGAGTATGGTGATTCAAAGCCAGCCCTGGCAGGAAAGTCCATGAGACTTTTATCTCCAATTAATTCCCCCAAAGCTGGAAGTGGAGCTCTGTTGGTGGAGCATTTGCCTTGAGTAAAAATGGTTCAGGACAGTGTGCAGGCCCTTAGTCCAAGTCCCAGGACTCACAGGAGAGAGAGAGAGAGAGAGAGAGAGAGAGAGAGAGAGAGAGAGAGAGAGAGAGAGAGAGAGTTAATTAATTAAATGGAAGAATGATTTATTCAGATTACAGTTTCAGTCCATTAAGGCAGGGAGTGACAAAATGACAGAAGAGCAGCTCACCTCCTGGTGGCCAGGAAACGGAGCAAGATAGAAAAAACAAACAGAACCTGATTCTTGTCAAATCACAACCACCTCAGCTAATTGAATTGACAATCTCATCTCTCCTGGACTCCTTACTGTCAGAACTCCTGAGTGGTCCTTGGCTCCTACTCTGAGCCCCTTGCCCACCATATTATGATTATGATTATTGTGCTGGGGCTTGAACTCAGGGCCTGGGCACTGTCCCTGATCTTTTTGTTCAAGGCTAGCACTCTCCGACTCAAGGCACAGCACCACTTCCAGCTTTTACTGTTTATGTGGTGCTGAGGAATCAAACCCAGGGCTTCATGCATGCCAGGCAAGCACTCTACCACTAAGCTGCATACCCAGCCTCAATCATTGTCTTTTAACTGCCTTTAACTCCTGTGGTTTTCAGCTCATTTGAAGATTAGAATGGATTCCACAGCTCCTATGTGCCCTGGCTTTGGCCTCTTCTCTCACCTACTCTCTCTCTCATCTGTTGTCATCTGGGCTCTTATTCTTCCCTTTACACCCACGTTGCCATCTTCAGTCTGTCTACTCATCATGCCTTCCATTAGAATGAGCTTCCCCAGGCATCCTTATTCCTTTTACGATGCACCACGTCAGGACGTCTTACTAGAAAGATTTCCTCTAATGATCTAAAACAGCAACTCCTCTGAGTCAGTGGCTTCCATTCTCCCAGCACATTTTACTTTGCTTCAAGGGGCTTATCTTTATCTAAATGATATCATCACTTATGCCTTTCTTTTTCGTAAATAATATTTTATTTGTTCTTAACATTTCTTATTATCTTTGGGTAGTTGTACAAAGAAGTTGCTATTTAATAAAATTGCTCAATGGAGCAATTCCTTTTTATATCTCGTTGATTTGCACTTTTCATAATGACAGTGTAATATACTTCCCCTTTCTTCAGCTTTTTCATGCCACTTCATCCCAACACTAAGCTCCGTTGGCATTGACCACTCCTTTGATTTCACAACTTAGCCTTGCAGGAGATATTTCATACTCTCTGTGTAGAACAAAGCCTGTACTAGATAGATGAACTTTTGATGTCTGTAGTTAAGATAGAAGAAAACAAACAACAACCTCTGCTGGATCCAATCAGTCTAGGTGACTGGAAAATTCTATGAACCTGTGGGAACTGGAATACCCTGGCAGTGAAGTGATGGGGCTATTTATTGGAATCTTGGATTATGTTTTTGAAATAGGAGGTTAAAACACTATTGTGTCCAAAAATAATCTGAAGTGTGGGTTATCTTACTCCCTGGAGGGAATTCACAGTTGCATAATATCTGATAAAAAAAAGAACTATGTGTCTTTGAATATGCAATTGCTTATATGCTGTGAGCGGGTGCATCAGATAGGATCTGACAGAGATGTTCCGATATGGTCACTTCTGTGATTCGATTCCAGTAGACAAGAGACTAGACAGTGCCTCGAGACAAAAATGGCCCCCAGAGCCATGTGATTTGCTGCTTCCATGCTGTAAGTAATGACATAGAAGACCTCTTTCTGTCTGTAGTTCAAACCCCACTGTCTTCATTGACTTCAGAGATTTACTCCCTCACAGGTCTTCCATTGATGTGGACCCTCTAAAGCTTTATGGATCTTAAGATACGTGCCAATGGCAGAGAAGTGGTTCTTCATGAAGATACTAATTTCCCAATAGCTAAGTAGGCTGGTAAATTTGGTCTATGTTGAACAATATCTAATTAATAAAAGTTTTACCCTTTATACTAACTGCAGCCCTAAACAACTTGTATGTATACTAAAATACTGTATACTACTGCTCTAATTACTAAACTGGTAAAAACAAAACAAAATTAAGCAAGAAAACAAACAAGAAAAGCAATAAGACACTGGAAAGTTAAAAAATTAATCACAAAAATTAGTTCCAAACTATATAATATCAAGGTGATTTTAGTGTATGGTGTGTGTGTGTGTGTGTGTGTGTGTGTGTGATAGAGAGACACACACAGAGACAGACAGAGACAGAGAGTTCAAATAATCTGATTATTTTCATAAATTTTTGTCATTACTGCAATGCTAAATTTACTAAAAACATCAAATTTATTCAACATGTCCATAATTTTTTATGTGAAATGGAACCTAAATTTTGCCTAATCGTGTGGCAGAGCTGAAGAGAACTTTCCTTGGGAGCAGGAGAAACTGTCTGAAAGTGGTGCTGTTGGGTGGCATTCAGTAAGTCCATAACTTCTGTGGAGTTGATCTCCTCATCAGTAACAGGAAAAGGTCAAGTGAGGTGATTTTCTTCCCTTTCAGTGGTAACAGCTTTAAATTCTTATGTGAGTTCTTCTAGATGGTATTTATGGAAACAATTTCAGAAATCAGTTCCTGGGATCCAGATATATTCTCTTGCTTCCATTATATTTTTATTGTTGGCCTTCAACATTTCCTTCAGAAGAGGGATAAAATTAAATTTACTTAGTTAATTTATCTTCTGTTATTTCAAAGGCACACCCAACAGTGGGTCACTGAGAAAATGTTTGAACATGGTCAACAACAGATTTTCCTGTTGTGAAACCCAGCTCAGCAGACTCCTACACTGGGCAAGGCAAAGAAAACACTCCAGCCCAGGGACTGAATGCCTTTTAGGATTCTTCCTTAGCTTCATGCTCTTAATTTCTCATTTTTCTACAGCAATGATTTATTGCCTGAAGCATGAAGAGCCGAGAAGGATCGTGGGTAAGCAAGGTGCCTGGGCAACTTGACTGCTACCAGGTTGAGCAAACTCAAGATGGAGGACCATCTACTGCTGAACTGGGAAAAAACATATTGTATCCATGAGCTCGACTACTCATGCCAGGAGTTTTAGGAAGATGGGAACTCAAAGAATTAAGCAGAATAGAAATTTGTTTGTTTTGAGACAGGATCTTACACTGTAGCCCAGGCTAGGCCTTAAAACTTTGATCTCCCTGTCTCTGCCTCCTGAGTGCTGAGATTCTAGGTGTGTACCACCATGCCCAGCCTCAGAATACATCTTTCCAGGGTATTTCCTGGACTGAATGAACTTAGGCATTAATTTGTTTGACTTTTATGAGGATGAGAAACAAAGCCAAAGGCCTTCCTACTAGTAAGAGATACACCCTCTATAAAGAACACAAATAATTGTGCTCCTAGTGTAAGGGGGAAGCCTGTGTGTATAATGTGCACACAATTGCCCCTATATGATGCTTCAAGGAAAACTACCTGTATTAAAATGTTTTGTTTTATTTTTCTAGTCCTGGGGTTTGAACTGAGGGCCTAGGTTCTATCTCCAATCCTTTTTGCTCAAAGCAAGCACTCCACCTCTTGAGCCACAGCTTCTACTTTTGGCTTTTTGCTGGTCCATTGGAGATAAGAGTCTCACGGACCTTCCTGCCTGGCTTTGACTGAGATCTTCAGATCTCAACCTCCTGAGTATCTAAGGTTATAATAGGCATTAGCTACCAATGCTCAGCTCTAAATTAAACTCTTACAAATAGCAGACTTAAAAAAAAATACCCTGAGAATTTCTAACCATCAACTACTCTTCATATGTTTGAGGACAGAATTTACAAAATTTTATTAAGACAAAGAGTTTCAAGAAACCCTAGACTGGAAGTACAAAGGTTGACAGAAACAAGTAGAAATTCCCTTTATGGAACCTACTTCTTCCTTAGGTGTAAGACCAATAAAGGCCCAATGTAGATAAGCAGCTCATTAAAATAAACAGACACACATTCATGTGTGCACATGTAAACACACAGACACACAGACACACAGACACACACGCATGCACCCCATAAGAAAACACCAAAAGTGAAATCCAACCAAAGAAAAAAGATTGTCAATATTATGGAATTAGTATACAAACAGTAAAAGAAGCACAAATTATACACTTTAAGAGATAAAAGTTTTACTATCAGAAATGAATGGCAAGCAAGCACATTTAGAACAGAATCAAATTAATCAGAACTTTCCTGAATGAAATATGATGGAAACTAAGAATTCAATATAAATGTTGAATGGTAGACCGTTTATACTTTGCAAAATTAAGTCAGAAGAGAAGGAAGGTATGAAGAAGATAAAAGTCATGGAGCCAAGCTGAGAACTGGTGGCTCACACTTGTAATCAGTCCTAGCCATGCAGGAGGTTGAGATTTGAGAACTGTGGTTCGAAGCCAGCCCAGGTGAGAAAGTCCATGAGATTCTTATTTCCAATAAACCATCAAAAAAGCTTGAAGTTGAGGTATGGCTCAAGTGGTAGAGCCTTGAGCCAAAACAAAAAACAAAACAAAAAAGAAAAACGCTTAGAGGACAGGGCCCAGGCCCTGAGTTAAAGCCCCAGTATACACACACACACACACACACACACACACACACACACACACACACAATCACAGAGCATATTTTTTCAAAATATTTGGAAAATTTAAACAGACATCTGTAATATGAACAGATTTCAGAATGCTATTTCCACATATTTTCCCTCACCCCTTTTCAAACTATGTTTGTTGAAATTGTGCTTCACATTCACATATTTGCCTCCAAATCTTGTTTCATTTTGGTTTGCTTATGGTTAAAATAAAAGAAGAAAATAAAATTAGGAAATCATCCAGGAGGAGATCTAGCAGAGCTACTGGAAAGGAATCTTGAAGTTAGCCATGACCTGGGTGCGCTTGACTAAACTGGTGTGGATCTTTAATATTACAGATTTAGCACTCTATGTCATTGAGAGTTGGGTTGCCCACAAAGGCCCTGACATGTGTGTTACTTTATAACAGTGTGTGTTACTTTATAACAGTACAGGGCAATCTATCACAGAGCCTATGTTGTTCATTCATTCTAAATTCACTGAGCTCCTAATAGGATCAAAAGTTGACCTGCATGCTGGGATACCATAGCCCCCAAAGCTGCTGTTAGGGAGGAGATAGGAGTAAACGGAGAAAGTTTAACACATGGAGGGCTACAGAGAGGCATATGGAGAACTAAAGAAATCATCTAGAGGGAAGAAGGGCTTTTAAGGGGTACAATATGGGAAGATAGGATCAAGGAAGACTTGAAACCTAAGAACTTGTATTGAAAATTAAGTACACTTAGCACAACTTCCTGTTGTATAGCTGCTTAAGAGGGAGAAGGAAAAGAAAAAGGAAAAGAAAGAAAACTCATTCATTCCCTTCCTGTGGTTGTACCCCTGCTATCACTGTATCTCATCTGAGTACCCTGGATACTGTATATATATATATATGTATTAGAATTAGGGAAGGGAAAGGGAATATCAAAATTGAGAGACAAATGATAAACAGACAAACAATTCCAAAAACAATAGTTATAAAACCATTTGGTGTAAACCAACTGTATAACTCATGGGAAGGAGGGTGAGATGGAAAGGGGGAGGGGAGAGGGCAGGGGAAAAATGAGGGAGGAGGTAAGAAGTTGAACAAGAAATGTACTCATTGCCTTACATATGAAACTGCAACCCCTCTGTACATCACTTTGACAATAAAGGAAAAAAAAAAAGAAGAAAGCTCAGTTGGTAGAGCACTAGCCAATGAGCGAAAGCACCAGGTACCAAGTTTCAGTCCTCGTCTTGGACAAGAAAGAGAAAGAAGGAAAGAGGGAAGGAACTAAGGAAGCAGGAAGGGAGGGAGGGGAAAAAGGAAGGAGGGGAGGAGGGAGCCAGAACAAAACCACCCTGCTCCCGCCCCAGCTCCCCAAGCCCACCCCACAGCCAGAACAAAACCCCCACCCTGCTCCCACCCAGCCACTGCCCACGTTCCCTTACACTGTGTATACGAAACTTGTGACTATAGATGATCTGAAAGTCCCGGGACCGGAGGTGGGAGCAAGGTTGTTTTTTTTCTTCTTCTTTTATGGGGCCTGAAATGCATTTGACTTCAAATTTCTCTTTACAAAAAAATAAATGAAAAACAATTTCTTATTTAGAAATGTTGCAAATTAGAACAGGACTCAGAAGGAGCCTCTATAAATCAGGTCCCTTCAACTAGATCAGACCAGCTATTAGGGACAGAAAACTTCATTCTTTTCTATGACACCTGTGACTGTGTGGCACAGCAGCACTCATACTTTGGACTGAAAGGTTTTTCTCTGAGTATACTAGTTGTGTATAGTATTCTTTCCCTTTAGGCAGCATAGAGCAGGGCTTCTGATCTACTATATATTAACACATAGTAGTAATTTATATAGGAAATATATATTTATATAAATGCATGTGTGGGTTAATATACATGATATATAAACATATTAATGTATAGTATATGTTTATAGTATATATACATACTTATAACTATATTAAGGTATGTAGTAGATCATAAGCCCTGTTCCATGAGTTGTGCTATGAGTTGTTCTAGTGAAGAGTCTGAAGCAAGAGTTGAGGATAGCTCAGTGGTAGAGCACTTGGAAACACTCAGGAGACCCCAGGGCCCAGCCTGGGCAGAGCAGAGGGAAGCCTACTAGGCAGGTGCTGTATTCTGTGCTCTGATGATGGGATGCTGTAAAAAAGTGCTATGAGAAGATTATGGGAGGGGGTATTGTAAAGAAAAGGTAAGCTCTCTTTCGGGCAGAGGAAAAGCTTCAGGGAGCAGCTGACATGTACGTGGGGATGTTGTGGAGAGGCATTTCAAGCGGAGAGAAGAGTGTAGGGTTTGCCTCCATGTAGGTATTCATGGAGCTGTGAGAAGCTGAAATGGATGAAGCAGGGTACACAAGATGAAGAATGGAGGACTGGTGAAGAGGAGGCTGAAAGGCAAGAAGAAATGAGCCACTAGAAAGCTTTGCAGGAGCTTGGGGTTTAGCAACTGGTGTCTGTAGAGCAAGGGGAGTGGGGACATGATGTGCATTTACTTTTTGTGTGCCAGTCCTGGGGCTTGAACTCAGGAACTTTAATGCCCACGCTGGCTTTGAACTGCAATCCTCCTATATCGGCCTCCTGAGTAACTAAGGATTATAGGCATGAGCCACCAGTACCTAGCTGAGGTGCATTTTTGTCATGGTTGTTTTAGTTCCAATATGAAGAAGTCACTACAATAGGCACTCTGTTCAGGTAGGATTCTGGAAATTGTCCAAGAGAAAGGGGATGAAGGTCTGAATCCTGTTGTAACCATGGTGACAAGCAGAGACAGGTTGTAATGAGACATTACTGAGCAGGTGCACTGCACAGTCTGGTGATGGATGTGTTGAATAAGTCTGAGTCAAGGAGATAAAACAGGATAAGAATTCTCATCCCAGCAGGCAGCCAGGTGGGCAGGGCGGCAGCAGCCTGAGGAGCAGGTGGGAGGGTGGAGCGGGAACTAAGGTGTTTAAGGACTACTCACCAAGGCTTTGACTATACACACTCAGGTCTGGGCCTGAAAGGATGTGTAGAATCAGGTGTGGTTCTTGATTATATGTCACCACTATGTATGTGACATAGTTTAACTGATTGTTAAGTAATGGAGTCTCTCAGTGGAGAGCAGAAAGGAAGGACTAGAGATGAGAGAGACAACCCAGTAAAGGTAAGGATGATATTTGCTCATTTGGAAGTTCAGGGATCCCAATGTGTCTTGGAATTCCCACATTTGGACGTGGCACAAACACTCCTGTGCTGTTTCCAAAGTGCCCTGTGAGCATCTCCCTGGCTGTGAAAACACCCAGGCTGTTTCCAGATTAAATCCAACCTCCCTTTTCAGATGTAAGGTGGTGTTTGGTGCTTTTGTCTTCCTCATTACACGTAAGCAAGGGACTTGCTCACTTGGACAGCCAATAAGCAGTCTCTGAAGAGCTAGCTGTGGATTGCATGGTGTCTACAGGTACTGTGCAGGCAACAGTGCTGAGGAAAATCTAGTCGCTTCTCCTGTGCCAGGTCGCTGCTCAACAAGGCGCCTTTGAAGCTCAGGCAGATTTCATTACAGTGTTTGCCTCAAATACATTCTCAAATACAGTGCCTCAAATACATTCTGACTATAATGGTATCTATGGTCAGAAAAGTGGATGTATTTTAGCAAGAGCATTGTCATGCATTAAAATCAGTATTACATAACTCCTATTCTGTCATGTACAGAGAGCTTTTGCTTCCTGTTGGTTTTTCTTAGAAGTGAGTAAGATGTACTGACTTTCCTGGCATCAGCTCACTAATTGTGGGACAAAGATGTGAAAAAAATATATAGGCTCTGGGCCAGGCACTGGTGGCTCACACCTGAACCCTAGCTACTCAGGAGGACCAGAGGATTGTGGTTCAAAGCCAGCCTGGGCAGAATAGTCCCATCAGACTCATATCCAATTAACCACTCAAAGACCAGAAATGGTGCTGTGGCTCAAGTGGTAGAGTGCTAGCCTTGAGCACAAAGAGGCTCAGAGACAGTGCCCAGGTCCTGAGTTCAAGCCCCACAACTGACAAAAAAAATTTTAGGCTTTGAAATTAACAGCCTAAATTTGAGTTCTGAATTTTACAAATGTGAACTTTAGGAGAGATAAGTTAGCCATTCTTTACTTTCATCAGAAAAAATAGTTGCACTTGTAATCC
Source organism: Perognathus longimembris pacificus (assembly GCF_023159225.1). Classification (NCBI taxonomy): domain Eukaryota; kingdom Metazoa; phylum Chordata; class Mammalia; order Rodentia; family Heteromyidae; genus Perognathus; species Perognathus longimembris. Next base: position 7,378,913 of record NC_063184.1, read on the forward strand.
TTTATAGGGTGATTGTAGGGATTAATTAATATATCATATAATTAATATGTAAGCAAAATCTGGAATATGGTAGGCCAGCCCAGTAGTAAATAGCAATTATCATTATACTGTGATGGTTCTTTTATTTTAAGACCTGTGTTCATATTTAAAATCGGTTTGCTTTTCTTGTAGTCCTCTTTATCTCAACAATATGTTTGATGTATTATATATTTATAATATGCATTTAAATATATGTAGCACATATAAGTAATATATGTATTCATAACACATATTACATTATTTATATTATATATTATAATATATTACATATAATACATATAAATATATGCATTTATCATACATACAAATATAAGTAATCATATATAACTTATAATTACTTATATGTAAGTTATATTACTTAACTGTATATCTCCTCCCTTTCTTTTACCTTTCACAAGCATTTTCTAAAATTTGCCAAATGTGTCTTCCAAACAACATCAAAACATGTCTGTTTCCTCTGTCTCTAATTATTCCACTTTAATCTTTGATTTCCTAAACACATCTGCAGGAGCTTCCTGGCTGCCTTTCCCACCTTTCCCCTTTAACCCCTTTTCCCCAGTTCTGAATAGTCAGACCAGTGCACTTCTGTCTAGTGAGCCCTTCCATGGCTTTCCATTTCTCTCAGAAGACAACTCACTTTCCTTATGCTCTCCATAAAGCATGCAAAGCCATTCACCGACACTGATCTGTCTACCTCTCCAACCTCTTTTCGTTCAATTTTCTCTCTCTCAACTCCATGACCACAGCCACATAAACTCTTACTGTTTCTCAATGATTCCGAGCCCTTTCTTTTCTACCTTGTTCTTTCTTCCTTGAATATTCTTTCTTTCCCAACTCCTTACAAAGATGATCATGCTCTTGTGTTCTTAGTTCAAGTATCATGTGCTTGACATGTTTCTAAGGTGACCTTCCTTGATTACTTTCTGTTTTAGCCACTGGTTATTACTTTCCTAACACTAGTATGTTTTTGTTATTGGCATTTCTTGCTAGTAGTAGCTTGAATGAAATCGACTTGGAGATTAAGAAAGTAGAGTATTCTTGGTTTTTAAAATATTCATTCAACCAGTTTGACTTGAGGATCCACTGAGTCACCTTGTGTTTAGAATGTAACAGAAAGTAAAAGGGGAGGAAGTAATTGTTGCTAATATTAAATAGGTATGAGGAGGGGTTACCTAACCCCTTGTCTGGAGATGGAGTGCTTTAATGAGGGACACTTGAACAGGCTCTTGAAGGGTGCACAGGTTCACAGCTAGGGAAGGAGAGGGGCCTTGGAGACCAAGGGAAGAGCTTGCTGAGAGGCCTGCGGAAGAGCAGAGCTGGAGTGAAGGACTTGTGATCCTTTGGGCTGTATAGAGAGGGATGCTTGATAAGTAGAGGCACAGCTTCAGGAAGAAGGAAAGGAAAACCATGCTGAAGAGTTCAAGAGCCAGGAGCCAGTGGCTCAAGCCTGTAATCCTAGCTACTCAGGAGGCTGAGATCTGAGGGTCAAAGTTAAAAGCCATCTCATGCTGGGAAGCCCAAGAGATTCTTATCTCCATTTTTTTTTTTAAGCCAGAAATGATGCTGTGGGTCAAGCAGTAGGGCACTCATCTTGAGCAGAAAAGCTCAGAGACAGTTCCCAAGCCCTGAGTTCAATCCCAGGACTGGCACACATACACACACAAAGTTTTATATAAACAGATCTGAGTTTTAGAATCTAATTACCAAAAAAAAGGTACTATTGGAATTGGAGGTGAAGAAGTACAGTAGAATTCTGTGGTATCTCAGGCAAGAGATGATGAAAACACAGAGCTGGGAAGTATCCCAGGAGAATGAAATGTTTTACACCCTCCACTGAGTGACCTCAGTGTCTTGTCCCAGCTCAGACTCAAGTTCCTCTCGGCAAGACTTGGCCTAGATAATGTCATGACCCCTGCCGTCGGATGACCTGTAGGTACCTTAGAAGTGTCCACGTGTTATACGAGGACATTTCTTAAGTATGGGAAATGCTGCCATCTCCATATTGCTGCCGAGTCCACATCAGATGAGTGTGTACAGGCTACCTAGATGGCGGGGCAGAATTCCAGGTCTGCCATGTTTTTTAGTAGTATGACACTCTGCTTTTTCATTTGTGAAATGGGGATAACAGTAACAACCACAAAAGTTAATCAAGTTAGTGAGAGACAATGAAACTAAGTTATTTAATACAGAATCTGGTGTGTTCTGGGGGTCTACAATGAGTCTCTGTCATCTACACCACCACTACCAGCAGCCTCTTCTGCATTCTTTCTACCTACTAGAGTGCTTCACACCTAGAAACCTGCTCATGCATCCCTGACAAGAGATTGGATGAATATCCTAAAAGGGAATAGCAATTCAGAGAAATTATGGCAAATCTCTACTTTGATTTTGTGAGTGTATGATGGTCCTGGGGCTTGATCTAAGGGCCTGGGTGCTATCCCTGAGCTATTTTACTCAAGGCTAACACTCTACCACTTGAGCCACAGCTCTACTTCTTGCTTTTCTGGAGTAATTAATTGGAGATCAATAAGAGTCTCATGGACTTTCTTTGCCTCAGTTGGCTTCAAATCTCAATCCTCAGGTCTCAGCCTCCTTAGTGGCTAGGATTACAAGTATGAGCCACTAGGGACCAGCTCTTTACTCATTTTTTTCTTCTTGATTATTTGCAAAAGATACTTGGTAACTAGATGAACATATGTAACCAGCAGCTAAATCTCCAGTGCAGAGTTTCACCTAGACAACAGGTTTTTAGAAGGAGTGACATATGTGATAAAATTAGAGCAGAAGAATATATGACAGAATTATCCATTTTTGTGATACTTTTTCCAATTATTTTTCTTTTGAAAATCCAAAATAATGACTTCACTCCTGTGACTATTTGTCATCAAGCAGATGAAACATCTTTGCATCATTCTTAAGCTTGAACTATTTGTGTGGGTCTAACAAGAAGACCAGCAATTTCCTGAGCAGCAATTACAGAGCTGCTTCAGTTACAATGAGTTACTATTGTAGGAGATGCTGGCATTTTCTGTTTCACACTTTTAGAAGCAGAAATTATTATAGGTCTTCCATTACCGTGTTCTTCTGCATCCTATGTTTCTCCATTTGGGGCGAATTTTGGAATGGAGATAATGATATAGTGCCATATAAAACCATCCTTCAACCACCAATGACATCACCTCTGTCTGTGGAACAGGAAGGGAGGAGGGAAGTCAGCATGGGCCATGTCTGGAATAATATTGACTCTGGTTTCATACATACGCAGCATTCTGAGGGGGAAAATGGCTCCCACAGGAGAGCCACATTAATGTCTGAAAATGGCACTATTCTGTAGGTGGGTCAAGATCACATCTCAAATCTTGCAACTGTCAGGGTACAAAAGCTCTGTAATTAGGTCTCTGAAGAAAGAACATGTTGGAGAAAGAGAATGTGGTCTCATACTGGCTTTTAAAATCCTTCCTGCATGAGCTCCAGGTTTCTTTTCTATTTTTATTTGTCTGTGAGTTTTGACAATGAACCAAAGACATTCCTCTTTGTTTTTAATTTTTTAAAATAATTTTTGGTACCAGAGCATTTTTGTGGCATATTTTATTTTTAAAGATGTTGAAATTGCCAGGCACCAGTGGCTCATGCCTTAATCCTAGCTACTCAGGAGGTTGAGATCTGAGGTTTGAAGTCAACTAGGGCAGGAAAGTCTGTGAGACTCTTATCTCCAATAAAAACTACCAAAAATAAAATAATCTGAAAGTGGAGATGAGGCTCAAGTTGTAAAGCATGAAATTTGAGCAAGAAAAGGTTAGGGACAGTGCCCGGGCTTTAAGGACCAGAATAAACCAAGATTCAGGATTCTTTAGCGAAGGATAAATTCTTAGATTGTATTGCATGTCTCTGAGACCACATTGCTTCATTCCAAAATGCAAATAGGAATGATAAAAAGACTATTATACTTTTTCTTTTTTAATTCAATGTGTCAGTTCATGAGTACAATGTATTTTGATCATTGTCATCCCTTTCATCATTCTCTCACATCTTATACCCAGATGCAGTATTGTTTTTCTTTCTTCAGCCTCAGACAACCAGAAAATAAATGCTCAAAAGTCTGTAATAAGCCACATACCAGTGGTTCACACCTGTAATCTTAGCTACTCAGGAGGCTGAGATCTTACTAAGGATTGTTGTTCAAAGCCAGACAGGGCAGGAAAGCCCATGAGACTCTTATCTACAGTTAACAACCAGAAATCCAGAAGTAGAGCAGTGGCTCAAGTGGTAGAGTGCTAACCTTGAGCAAAAGAGTGTGTAGGGACAGAGCCCAGGCTCTGAGTTCAAGCGCCAGGTCAGGTGTGAACACACACACACACACACACACACACACACACACACAATCAAAGTCTTGACTCTTGTCATGGATAGTTTCAAATGATAATAACTTTGGGGAGAAAAAGTGCTCTACATCACTGGCCATAAAAGAAATGCAAATCAAAACAACACTGAGATTCCATCTCACCCCAGTAAGAATGTCCTATATCAAGAAAACTAACAATAACAAATGTTGGAGGGGATGTGGCCAAAAGGGAACCCTGCTTCATTGTTGGTGGGAATGTAAACTGGTTCAGCCACTCTGGCAAGCAGTATGGAGATTCTTCAGAAGGCTAAACATAGAGCTCCTCTATGACCCAGCAGCCCCACTTTGGGGCATCTACCCAAAAGACCACAAACAAGAATACACTAAAGCCACCAGCACAACAATGTTCATCACAGCGCAATTTGTCCTAGCTAAAATATGGAACCAACCCAGATGCCCCTCAGTAGACAAATGGATAAGGAAAATGTGGTACATATACACAATGGAATTTTATGCCTCTATCAGAAAGAATGACATTGCCCCATTCGTAAGGAAATGGAAGGACTTGGAAAAAATTATACTAAGTGAAGTGAGCCAGACCCAAAGAAACATGAACTCTATGGTCTCCTTCATAGGGAATAATTAGCACAGGTTTAGGCTAGTCACAGCAGAGGATCACAAGAGCCTAATAGCTATACCCTTATGAACACATAAGATGATGCTAAATGAAATGAACTCCATGTTATGGAAACAACTGTTATATTGCTGTTGTAATGACTTTCAACATGCCATGTGAAACTGTAGCTTCTATTGTTGATGATCATCTTGTATCCTCTTCCTGTGATTGTACCTGCACTATCACTGTATCTTATCTGAGTACATTGGAAACCGTGTATACTGGTATTAGAACTAGGAAAGTGAAAGGGAATACCAAAATCGAGAGACACAGAATAAAAAGACAAACAACTACAGAAGCAATACTTGCAAAACTGTTTGGTGTAAAACAACTGAACAACTCATGGGGGGAAGAAAAGGGGGGGGAGAATGAGGGAGGAGGTAACAAACAGTACAAGAAATGTATCCAATGCTTAAGGTATGAAACTGTAACCTCTCTGTACATCAGTTTGACAATAAAAAAAACTAACTTTGGGGAAATGCCAAGTTCAGATAATTTATCCATGATGGGAGATTCCTTACAGTAAATTTATCACATGTGTTTTATGAAAATATTGGTGCCACAAACATAAAGGTTTTTTGGTATCAAAAAATGTTCACTAAAGACTAAGTAACTAGAACGTAATGACTAAAATTCATTTTCTCATTTCTCCCCACCCCACTGACTCCTACCAACTTCTTTAAAATTTTGGAATACTGCTTTTTAAATATGCTTTGTATTAAGTATAGTGATTGCTAAAGTAAAGTGGCTCATGCCTTTCATCTTATCTATTCAGAAGGCTGAGATCTGAGGATCGAGGTTCAAAGCCAGCCTAAGTAGGAAATTCTGTGAGCTCTTACTTCCAATTAAGAACTAAAAAGCCAGAAGTGGAGCTGTGGCTCTAGGCTTGAGCCAAAAATTTCACAGACAGTGTCTAGGCACTGAGTTCAAGCCCCAGGAGTGGAACATACACAAATAACAATAGTAATAACTATTATGCTTGCTGTGGTTTGAATGTTCATAGCCCTCCAATATTCACACTAAAACTTAATTTTCTATGTGATGGTATTAAGAAGCAGGGTCATTTAGAGGTGATTACCCACAAGGCTCTGCGCTTATGGATTGGCTTAGTATCCTGAGAGGGTGAGTCCATTCTTTCCACCCTTTCTGACACGGGTAAACATGGCAAGAAGTGCCATTTCAGAAGCGGAGAACAGCACTTAGCAGACTCAACTCTGCCTGTACCTTATCTTAAATGTTTGTCCCTTGCAAATCACCATGTCCCAAGTGTGAGTGTGTGAGTGAGTGTGTGTGTGTGTGTGTGTGTGTGTGTGTGTGTGTGTGTGTACTGGGGCTTGAATTCAGGGCTTTACCTTTTTGCTTGGCTTTTTTACTTAAGGCTGGTGGTTCTAAAGAGGTATAATTAATTATGTGAAAGCAATTATGCTTGGCCCAGTGATTTTTAGTTCAAAAGTAATAGTTCTGTGTGCTTTTCCTTGCCTAGGCACCTGTCTTGCTTTTGTCTCTTATTGTAGGCATAGGCATGGTGACCCTAACGATAAGCAAGTGGGGCAGGGCGGATCTGGGAAGATGAGGCCCTAGAGACAGCAGCCAGGAATTCAGACGCAAACACTCTGTTAGTGAGTAAGCTCTATTAGAAACACAGAAGCACTAGCTTCTTTGCTTTATGCCTTATTATACTCCCTGATAAGCTGCTGCAAAAGACAGCTCTCTCTCTCTCTCTCTCTCTCTCTCTCTCTCTCTCTCTCTCTCTCTCTCTCTCTCTCTCTCTCTCTCTCTCTCTCTCCTTCTAGCCCAACCTGCTTTCCCAGAGAGCTCTGAAAACTTGAAAACTGAGCAAGGGAATCTTAAAGAAAGGTACTCACAGATGACCAGAGAGAGGGATGGTGGGTCAATACGGTCACACTGCTTCATGTACATACATGAAAATGGAACCACATAATTTGAGGGGATGAGTGGGGCTGGGGGAAATGGGGAGAATGATGGAAGGATTGACATTGATCAAGATGCATTGACATCATGAACTGGCATGTTGAAGTGAAATCCCTTTGTACATAAAGATAATCATAATAATGAAAGACACTCATCTAGAAACACAAACATGGGAAAATTACTTCTCTTGGCATGAAATATGCTAAAAACTTTTAGTTATGTCAACGATAGACACCAGTCTTGAAGGAAGAATGTGTCTTTTGTTCAGCTGTTTGTTGACTCTGGGTCTCACTTTGCATATCAGGCAAGCTACTTTCTAGAAATATAAACCACAATGTCTTTAGAGGCTAGAAGTAATAAAATGCCTGTCATGAAATATATGTTTATAAAATTAGAAGTGTCATGGGTCTTGGAATTTTCCAGAGGTGTTGAGAAGGAAGCGCTGGGTTTGAAAGGCTTCTGATATGGTATGCACTATCCTTCGCTGATGGGTGCTGTTGAGAGATGAGCCTGGGAGTTGCACTCACCTTGTCTATAGTTGCCTGTTGGCATCGCGTGCAGGTCACGCCACTCACCTCTAAGTGTGTTTGAAATCTGTAGCTTGCTGAGCACCTAGGCACAGAGCTGAAGCACCTTAAAGCAGGAAGCCACACCCAGGCCTTATGTCTGTTTCCTCAGTTGTGCAAGTCTTTAAATGCTTTCCTGGTTTGTAAAGTGAATTTTCAAATGATGTCCCTTCAAAGCTATTTATAAGAATACCAAAGACACAGGGTAAAAAAGACAAACGACTACAAAAGCAATACTTGCAAAACTGTTTGGTGTAAGTCACCTGAACATGGGGGGAAAGGGAAAGGGAGCCAGGGGAGGGGGGAATGAAGAAGGAGGTAAAAAACAGTACAAGAAATGTATCCAATGCCTAATGTATGAAACTGTAACCTCTGTACATCAGTGTGACAATAAAAATAAAAATAATTTAAAAAGAATACCAAAATAGGTCAAAGTGGGGAGAAAATAGAAAAGGGATGACACAGATCAAAATGCATTGTATACATAAGCTGCTTTGTTAATGAGAAAAAATTATACATATCCTAAAAGAATTTTCTTTAGAGAAGTAAAGGCTGGGGTGGGCTGGGAGGTGTGGGTGGGCTCGTTTAAAGGAATGACATTAATCAGGATGCACTGTATTCATAAACTGCTTTGATGAATAGCCACCCCTTTGTACAACTACTTAGAGATAATAAAAATACGAGGAAAAAAGAATAGCCAGGCATCAGTGGCTGGCCTATAACCATAGTTACTCAAGAGGCTGAGATCTGATGATCAAAGCCGGCTGGAGCACGAAAGTCCTATAAGACTCTTATCTCTAATTAACCACCAAAAAGCAAGAAGTGAAGCTAGCCTTGAGCATAAAAGCTCAGGGATAACTTCCAGGCACACACACACACACACACACACACACACACACACACACACACACGCCTTTAAAACGTGTTATAATGACAAGGCTTCTCTACTTGACCAAACTTCAAACAGGATTCTGTTAAATCTTGGAAAATCTAGTTTCAGCAAAGAACCCCATGTAGTCAGTGTAGCACAACCCTGTACTCTGGATAGCCAATCCGGTTCTTATCTACCAATGGCCTCCCAGAAGATCCTCCATCACCCAGCCTATCTTCAGCACCAGCGCTGTTTAGGTTGACCTAGCCAAACCCCCACATCCCAGTCACACGGGCCTGTCCACAGAAGCAGTGCTGTTTAGGTTGAGTCTCCTGCACCCTGATCTCTTCTGGCCTGTCTTAAGCAACAGTGCTGTTTGGGTTGACTTAGCCAGAGTCCTCCACATCCCAATCTCTTTGGCCTATCTTTAGCAACAGTGCTGTTTAGGATTGTTGGAGAGAGTACAGCTGACTGCATCTTGATTAGGGAAACATGGTAGGAAATTCTGGGGGGAGTAGATTAGGCCAACCTGACCCCAAAATTCTGTGTCTGTAAATGGCTTGCTTAACTTGTTTGTTGCTTGCTCTACCCACTGCAACAACCCCCTGTGTCTGTGCTGTGCTTTTACCTTTATAAACCCCAATTTGAGGACTGCTCCGGGTCACAGTGGTAGCTTCCAAGTCTGCCCTGTGTCCCTGGCCAGTCAGCCCACTTTTCTGTGTCGCAGTTTCAGCTCCCGAGTCTGTGCTGCGTCCCTGGCCCGTCAGTTTGCCTTATGCTTCCCCAATAAACCCATCTTTTTGCTTGACTGTCTCTGATTGGTAGACTCTTGGAGGGACGAGGAGCTCCCTCCCTCGAACCCTGTAACAGGTTGACTTAGCCTGAGTCCTTGGCTCCTCTTGGTAATCTTCCACTCAGCTCAACACTGCTCCTTGGTTCTATATTCTCACTTGTGCAGGCTGTGTTTGGATCTGTACCCCATCTTTCTTGCTTGCTGGCAAGACTCTGGGGTGATGGGCCTCATACATGCTGGTTCTGAAAACAGTTTCCTTTACCATGTCTGAAGAAGCAGCACTGCTTAATGTTTTTTCTTTAACCACTGTGAAAATGTTGACAGGCTACATGAAAATTCTTCTAAGGTGTCTGGAAGCTGTTATAGAAAATTGAAATTTTAAATGCAGTAGAGAGGAAAAAAATCTCCTTAGGCATAAAGAGTTATTCAAAGCAATTTTTATAAGGAAAAAATGAAAAGGCTCCCTAACTTGATTTGCAAGTTATGTTTATTGTGCATATAATTTTTATTTTCAGTATGTGTCTTACACATACAATTATTGGGGATAAACAGAAGTGGGGAACATCAATTACAGGAGAACACAGCCCATTTTTTTAATAGAGGGAAAAATGTGTGAGCAACTTTGAATTAAAATCAAGTGTGAAATTCTGCTCTTTCTTATCACTGAAACCTTCCTGTAATTTCTATTTACTATAACTAAGCATATTTGACATTTTTTATCCAAAGTTTTTATCCAAAGTTTTTTTATCCGAAGATAATGTGAATAAATCCTAATCAGGTGGTCCTTTCCCAATGTGTGCGATGTTGCTAATATATGTCCAAGATAAATGAACTAGAGCCTGTGCACCTGTAAACTCAAACTATAAGGGAAAGTTCCATCACCTTAATGACAGCATTTTATATGCATGCAGAGTACATATAATATCTAAAATCAGGAGGGAAGGGAAAAAGTCAACTAGTGTCTCAATTACTGGCACACTGTAGTCATGGAAAAAGGTTTTGGTTTTTTGGTTTGGTTTTTTTTGCCAGTCCTGGGGCTTGAACTCACAACCTGAGCACTGTTCCTGAGCCTCTTTGTGCTCAAAGCTAGCACTCCACCACTTGAGTCCCAGCGCCACTTCTGGCTTTTTCTGTGTGTGTGGTACTAAGGAATTGAACCAAGGGCTTCATACATGCTAGGCAAGCACTCTACCGCTAAGACACATTCCAAGCCCCAGTTTGTTTATTTTAAACACACTACAAAATACCAACTCCTTTTCATTTCTGGTTGTTACTAATTGAAAAGTGTCTTACAACAGATGTAGTTCACATCGGCAAAGCAGCACACATGTGTTTTCCACATGTGTTGTTTTATGGCAGATGAATTCAACCCCCTTCACTTATGTGAAAACCATAGTTTTCTAAATCTTCCTTTTAGGAAGAATCACATCTGGATGGCAGGTGTATGCTCACAAATATTTGGTGAATGGAAATAACCTTACTGATTCCAAGTACACTGGAGAAATGTACCCACAGTGCACTTGCTAATGATTTGACAATAGTGTTTTTGCTTTTCAAAATCAGCATCTTTAAAGTATGTCTGAGAGCACTGAATTATTCAAACTGGAGTTTGAACTCAGAGCCTTGCACATGTTAGGCAGGCGCTCTACTGAAGAGCTGTACCTCCAGCCCAAGGAGCATTGATTTTTTTTTTAAATGGGATGTTTAGCTCAGCGCTAGTGGTCGCTCACACCTGTAAGCCTAGCAACTCAGGAAGCTGAGATCTGATGATCATGATTTGAAGCCAGCTCAGGCAGAAAAGTCCATAGGATTCTTAACTTTAATTAACACCAAAAAGCCAAATGTGGAGCTGTGGCTCTAGTGGTAGAGTGCCAGCTTTGTGTAAAACAAGCTCAAGGACAGCACCCAGGCCTTGAATTCAAACTGCAGGACCAGCACAAAAAGAAAGGGATGTTGATGTTCTTGTTAGCAAGACATGTGCAACTTTCTTGACAGCTATTCTTTTTCATGTTCATAATAAATTCAATACAAATGATAATTTGAATACAGTATAAGCAGAGAGGGAAGTGTGTTTTGCAGTGACATCTAAGTTTAAAATGTCTGCTTCTGAGTCTACATTTTAGTAAAAAAAAAATCATATGTATCAACTGATGGGAATAATATCTAACACTTACAAGAGAAAACAACAAAAATAGAATGTGGTCCCAGCAAATGAAATATTTTCTGTGAAATCTCCTATGCCTTAAAACATTCCACTCAAGGGGCTGGGGATATGGCCTAGTGGCAAGAGCGCTTGCCTTGTATACATGAAGCCCTCGGTTCGATTCCCCAGCACCACATATACAGAAAATGGCCAGAAGTGGCACTGCGGCTCAAGTGGCAGAGTGCTAGCCTTGAGCGGGAAGAAGCCAGGGACAGTGCTCAGGCCCTGAGTCCAAGGCCCAGGACTGGTAAAAAAACAAAAACAAAAAAAATTCCACTCAAGAATGGTTCAAATTCTGCCGTAAATGTGAAATCAAGTAAGGATGCTATGTGAAAGATCTTTGATACTCTGTCAAATGAATCCATATAATTGACATTTTTTAAAGATTTCATAAAAACTAAGCACTTACGGCTGTCACCTGTAATCCTTGCTACTCAAGAAGCTGAGATCTGAGGATCATGGTTTGAAACCAACTGGAGCAAGAAAGCCTGAGAGACTCTTGTCTCAAATTAACCTTCAAAAAGTCAGAACTGTGGATGTGGCTTAAGTGGCAAAGCTCTAGCCTTGAGCAAAGCTAATCAAGAGTGAGTTCAAATGCTATACACATACAAACACACAGATGCACACACTCTTTTTTCTCCACCCCCCTCCTGTTTCACACTATATCCATTTAAGGTACTTTAACAATAAAACTTTAGACTGTATCCATTTTCTTTTCTAATTGCCTTAGTATCTGGCTGTTTCCATGCTAATAGAATTTTCTGTGGTTTCTTCAGCACATCAGTTTTAACACCAAACTAAGGGATCATTTGTACTCCCTTGGCTTTTTCAAAAGTTTTATTCTGTGAAAGCTATCATTACAATGAAAATAAGAAAAGTTAACAGGTAAACTAAAACAAATGAGAAGTTTGAAATTCTCAAGCTTTTTAAACATTTCAAACCCATGCAGGTGATTGTTTATGCAGTTAGCCACTTTAAATCTATCCCTCAGTGGGTCAAAGAGCAAGGAGCAGACTGCTTGTTTACTGGGTATGCTCCCAAGGCCCAGTGCTCACAAGGCCTAGGTCAGGGGATACACCCAGCGGCCAGGTGACTCCCTGAGAACATTTGTAATGCTGCCTTCCAGAGAAGCACACCTTGCTGTCTAGGCTCCTGTGGCATGTTTTCTGTTCCCAAACCACAGGGTCATGAGTGACAGTTGTGTCACAACAAGCATACTCACCTACCACTTCCTTAAATCCACAAATGCTTGCCTCTTCACATCAATCCCCGGACCACAAAACACGTAACACAAAACCTGCCTCCCAGACATTCCTTTGGGGCTTTTAGTGACACATTATAGCTACACTAATGACCTAATCCACTCCTAAACTTGATCTGATATTTTTACAATGAGCAACCAACATTAATCAAGCGTCATTCGTTCTAATGGATGGGTCTCACAATATCAGATTTGTGAAGGATCTGAGAGACTAGATAATACGGTCTTCTCATTTGAAAAGGATGGCTCCTGAACCTCCAAGTCTACCTCAGGCTGCTTGCTTGAATGCAGTGGATATCCGTCCTAGGCCTTAGTCACATCACACCACACCATCACACCATTTACGCTGCAAGTCCATCTGAACTGCATAACAATCTTTTTTTTTTTTTTTTTTCCTTTATGGTGATACTGGAGTTTGAAATCAGGGCTTCACCTTTGCTAGGCAAGTGTTCTACTAAAACCATGCCCCTGGCACTCTTAAGCATTTATTATTTCTAAAAATTTATATAGTCAATTTTTTTTTGCACACCTTCACTTTCAGCTTTTTAAGAAAATTCAGTGTGAATTATCTGGGTACTGGTGGCTCATGCCTACAGTCCTTGACTACTCAGGAGGCTGAGATCTGAGGACTGTGGTTCAAAGTCAACCTAGGCGCAAAAGTCAGTGAGATCATATCTCTAATTAACTACCCTTCCAAAAAAATCTGCAAGTGAAAAGGTGTGGTAGAGAACCAACTTTAAGTGAAAAAGCTTAAGGATAGCATCCAGACCCTGAGTTCAAGCCCCAGTACTGACACAAAATACATGTAAATTAGACTTTGAACTAGGGGGAAAAACATTAAAATAACAACAAGAAATCCTTTTTTTATGTAAGCATTGTTATTTGATACATTCTTGTCATGAATTTCCCCATTGTTGACTAGGAGCGTGAACCAATGGTAGAGCACCTGCCTAGACAGTGCAAGATTCTCAGTCCAATCTGTAGTGCTGAAAAATGGTTTCAATTCCACAATGTTCTATTAGCTATTACAACTAGTAATAGCATACCATCATTCCTTCCTAGATTAAGGCACATAGAAAGAAAATTTGGTATTACCTCAATTATGCAGAGTTTAGTTGTGTAGGCACCCCTTATAAATGGTTTTAAGATTCTGAATTTCAAGTAAGTGCCAGAGAATCACAGCAGAAATAATGGTTTGTTTGTTTTTTGAAGAAATTCTCTGCATCAGCTCACAGAGAAGTGATTTATCCTCCTGTGTATATACCTAACATACACACACACACACACACACACACACACACACGTAGGTGATCTATGAAAGCCAAAGCCAACAGTGGTTCTAAATCTTTTAAAAAAGTAAAGAACCCTACAAAGAAACATTAAAAGAAAAAAGATGTTACATGAGTGGTATTTTAAATTTCATGTTTGACGTCTCCATCCCCTTGGGTGTGGGTTATAGTTGCAAGTGGCTAGTGGAAGGCAGTAATCAGACCTGGTTTCCAAGGACATGATTTCAGAATCATTTCTGGAGCCTTGCCTATAGAATGCATATGGTGGCTGTGAGCTGTATTGGTAGTTGGTGGACATGCTGTTGTTGATTGGGAATGCAACATTATCATCTAGCCTTTCAAGTGAGCTTGTGGTGGTCTGAGTTTGGGAAACATAGGACATCCTCTCACTCCAGTCTTCCACAGGCCCTGGAAGCACCTTCCTTCGAGCTGCGGAAACCACATTGGCCATAATGGATTCCTGAATGCTTCTGGGTCTGAACGCCTCATCCACCAGGCCGAGAGGAGACCTTGCTGCAGCTTCCCAAGGAGTTGGTCTCTTGTTGGCTTTCTCCAGCCTGTTGATTGGTTTGGCAGGGTAGCTGTAAGCAGGCTGGTATTCCCACGGAGATGGAGAAATAGTGGGTGGGATGGATCTTCCCGGAAGAGAAAGTGAGCGCCCCCCACTTTCCTGAAAAACAGTAAAGATGTGAATGCACCCCATGCATCTCGCTCTGTGGTGATTATTAATTATTATTCCAAGCATGCACGACACCATTACAAAGCACTACAAAAGCCCAGGCCCACAATGCTTAAGTGGGACAGGGCGACCTGTTGTCTGGTGTTTTCTCCCTTTCCACTGAATTCTCAATGACTTTCCTTCTTGCCCTCCCCCTCTGATCCCATAGCTCCAATGGCTGTTCTCTTGCCAGGCGAGTCTCCTGCAGGGGGGCCCTGTCACTGGTAGGAACCCGTCTTCCATTTGTCCTTCACAAATTCATATCTACATCCACAGCCCACCTCCCTTCCAGGCCTGTTTTCCTGGTACAAAATAAACAAAACATGTTGAGAAGCCCAGGAGCCATAAACTACTTGACCTTTGACTGTTCTCAAATGACTTTTAATCTCCTTATCTCACTTTGGTTGACTGGTTATAGCAAAAGCAAACAAGAGCCATGACATTTTGCTAGTTACCAGTGAGATTTGAGTGCCTGGCCTTTGTCCCTTCAGAACTCAGGGGGTGAAGGCCCCGTGGGTCTTTAATTTTTAAGTGGGGAGCCCTGCCCACATCTCTGAGGGAGCTTACTCTGTTCCTTTCATTTGTACTCTGCTTCCTTTTATAAATCGTACATTCTGATTTCTCTGAGTGTTTATGTCCCCAACACAGGCCTCTGTGTGTACTAACTGTTCTGCCTGGCTAATCTGCAGCAATGTAATTTACCAAAAGCCCTTTTATACTTTTGCCTTTACACTTTTGCCTTTCCCAGGTCCCTGAGCCATTGCTTCTATGCCTTATTTCCTTCTACATTCATTCCTATTTACAGGAGATTTCCTTAGGACTAGTTCTGGAAGAAAGAACCAAGGATATACTTAGGGAAATGAAGTCATCTTTGAAAGTATGAAAATATTCCCTTTCTTGGCCAAAAGGCCATCTGTGGGATTTCATGGTGGGATTTCATCTCAGAGCCTTGTACTTGTTAAACCTGGAATCTCAAATCAATGTGTAGTAACCATGTTTCTATAGTAACAATGATACCGCAGCATGTCACTTTCAGTGAAACACAAAACTATCTCTCTCTTTAAAGGGAAATACTGGCTAAAAACAGAATCAGATTTTTTTTTCTACAAATGAATTCTGAGAACCTTGATTCTTGCGGCTTTACCACAGTAATCCTGGTAACACAGAAAAAAAAAATTGACTGTTTTCACACAGCCATTCTCACTTAGAACCCCTCTAAACACCTTCTCTGTGCTTCATAGAAGTAACATCCGCCGTGGTCATTTCTTCCATTTTTCCTTCCTCCTCGAGTTGGGAAGCCAGACACATGCAGGCTCCATATTGTGATTGTGTTAAGTACATCAAGGCAAATACCACAGTCTGAGGAAAACCACCACTCAAGCTGACTGTGGGGCTGTGTCACCTGCCGTGTGACAGTTCACATACTGCCTGTGTAGAGTTCTCAAAGAATGTTCTCAAAGGGTTCAACGCATGCAAGTGCACACCTAATGTTAGCTAGACCCATCTGTACACAGCAAAGACCAAAAGATTCCCACGGAACTCAGGAGTTCTCTGGTGTTAAACATCCCCACAAAAGAGCTGAACTCCAAGGAGACGTGATCCCACCTTTCGCCTTTAATTATCATCAACAGGAATGGACTGATCTTTGTGTACCAGGCAATGGATGTTAACAGGTTTATGTGGAGTTATTTCATTCAGTCTTCTCAGCTCCATGAACAGATGTTCTATTATTATCTCTGTTTTTCTAGATGACAATAAAGTCTGCCACCTGGCTACAAAGCTAATTGCATTTCAGTGTGGAGAGCTAAGCACAAACCTTTTCATAATATTGGGGGTTCTTAAATATTGGAGGAAATATGTAGAAGTGGCATTCACTAAAAAGCACCAGCTCCTTCCTTGGGCCCCACAAAGGTAACAAAAAGCAGAATAAATGGAGCCATCCTTCCCTCCATTTCACATTGATTTCACTCTGAGAAGTCACCTTGAAACCACCTTGAAACCGTTGGAGGCCAGGACTACCATGGCATACAGCTGACAAGTAACTGCCTTGTGTCCCAAGTGGAGGTGACCCTGCCCCTCAGAAAAGTAACCTCAGGCTCGCAAGACAGACCACCCCCGAGGGAGGACAGGTACCTGCTGTGGCAAGGTTGCACACTGAAGCAGGAGAAAGCGTCTTATGGGAACCTACTGATGGCGGCCACAACCCCTCCTCAGAACCTATCTCCAGCAGAACCAGAACTGAGATCAGGAGCAACTGCCCTTGTGGAGCCCCCCTCTCTTCCTAGCCCTAAATCTTCCTCTATTGAAATCTAAACATATGTCTGTACCCCAAAGATGGGCTGAAATGCTTGCTTGCTTTTCCTTTTCATGTGCAATAGATCTTGCTCTGCCCTTCACCATACTATTTGGTGTATGAGTGGCCAGACCTGATATGGGGAAATTCTGGAGTTGGGCCTCTGGCCTAAAGCTTCCAGTTACAATAGTGGGCTATGCTTTCAATGAAATATGAAATTACTTTGAAATCATATGTAGTATATATATATATATATATATATATATATATATATGTATGCATATGTGTGTATGCCAATACTATGGTTTGAACTTAAGGCCTGAATGCTATCCTTGAGCTTTTTATCTTCAAGGTTGGTGTTTTCCTACTTGAGCCACAGCTATACTTATGGCTTTTTGGTGGTTAATTGGACAGGAGACTCCTGCTTGTGCTGGCCTCAAATCTCAGTCCTCAGATCTCTGCCTCCTGAGAAGCTAGGATTAATGGCATGAGCCACCAGCACCTGGCATGGGAGAGTATCTTTAAAAAAGAAAGACTCAAATCCATGAACACTAAATCTGATTCTTCTATACTAATCTGAACATGGCCAATTTCATCTGAGAAATGAGAAATTGGAATGAATCATCTAAATCTTGACTATATTTAGGTTGAGAGTGACATTACATCATGCCACTTGCCACAGGAACAGGCAAGCGACTGGCACACAGGGAAATGGAGGCACTGCTGCAAAAAGGGGAAAGACACGCGAGCTCTGTATTCAAGACGCGCGGGGGGGGGGTGCAGGGGGGTCTTCCTTAGCTTCATACAAGCCATCTTTTCATGTCAATTAATTGTCTTGTTATGAAGCAGCTTAGTTCATTTCCTGGTCAAACTGTCAAAGAATCAACCAGCAGGTAACATGAAATATGTAAACGATAATAATAACATCCTCCTGGCATGGGGCCGCATATGTGTAATCTCAACACTGAAGAGACTGGAGCAGGAGGTTGAGAGTTCTTGCTACCCCTCTCTCCAAAAAAGGGAAAAAGAAAAGGAGGAAATATCACGTGATCTTCACATAGGACCAAGAAGTAGATTCTAAAGCAACGTAAACAGTCCTAGCAGCCAAAGTTGAATGAGCTATAGATTTCACAGTTCTAAATATTTCTATTACAAATCTTGAAAGTGAAACAAAACTTCATTGGGTTGAAATCCTGCCTACACTTGCACTATAGAGAAGGTGTCCCGCTGATTAATATTATTTCATTCCCTGTGGTTCCTTTCTCTCTTAAACATATAATCAGAAAACACTTAGTATAAATATATACTCTTTTATGAGTAGGTCTAAAACAAGCAAACAGCAATAAAGTCTCTTTCCTCTGTCATTTTTTAAGAAATCAGATCAGAAGCCAGTGTCTGTAATCCTAGCTACTCAGGAGACTGAGATCTGAGGATCAAGGTTCAAAGCCTGTCAGGGCAGAAAAGGCCATGAGACTCCTATCTTCAATTCACTACCAGGACACAAGAAATGGTGCTGTGGCTCAAATTGGTAGAGCATTATCCCTAAGCACGAATAAGTTCAGGAGCAGTGATCAGGCCCTGAGTTCAAGCCCCACGACTGACAAAATAATAAAAAATAAAAATAAAAATCATTCATTGGAATTTCTGAAAAGCAGAGGTTCTAGAGGAAGTGCACAAAAAAGAAGAAAGCTTGCGAGAGGCACGGGCCACCTCCGTTTGTCCATTCGCATTGGTGAAAATCTCTGCAGTGAGTTTTGAGTCTTTTCCAGCGCACGCTCTGCACCCAGCTGTCAGCAGGCTCAGCCTCGCTGGCCTCACATCCGGGGCCTGTCTGTTCTCACCTTGTCCATCACCACCAAGGTTCGGCAACCACCAACAGCCCTCGCCGGGACATTGCCACTGTCTTCACATTGCCTTCTCTATTTCTGCCCTTCGCTTCCTTTAGGATTTCTCAACGTGCCAGCCACAGTGAAAGCCTAAGTCAGATCATGTCTCTCAGTTCTTAAATTAAAATACTTCTACTGTTTCCCGTTTCAAAAAAATAAAGAAAAATCCAAATCCATCCATCAACCTATATGAGACACCATAGAATCAGCCGGAAGTCCCTTGGATTTCTGGTTCCATTTGTTTCCCTCTTCAGATTCCCTGAACACACCCGACCCTCTGCTGCCTGGGGACCTTTTCACTTGCTGGCCCCCTATTTGGAACAACATCCCAGACACCAATGTGGCTTCTACTTCATTTCCTACAGCTTCCCTCAAATATCCTAATCACTCTGCCTTTCCCACTCCATGTCAAAATGTCAATCTCTAGCCTTTTTTCCTTCCCTCCCTTCCTCCCTTCCTTCCAGCTGATGGTTTATATCTGTGATCCCAGCCTGGATCATGATTTGAAGCCTTTCTGGACAAGGAAATCTGTAAGACTCTTATCTCCAATTAACCACCAAAAAGCTGGAAGCAGTACTGTGGCTCAAGTGGTAGAGTGCTAGCTTTGAGCACAAAAGCTCAAGGACAGTGCCTGGCCCTGAGTTCAAGCCCCAATATTGGCAAAGAAAGGAAGGATGGAAAGAAGGGAGGGAGGGTGGGAGGCAGGTAGGCAAGCTAATTTCTAAGAATTCCAATTTGTATGCACTAGAACTCACTCTACTATGTGGTTACAAGACAGGAGGAGTCCCTTTTCCTAAACCAGTGGGAGATTTCAATATGTAAATAAATAATTTGCATTCAGGTCAATACACTTGAGAATTTCAAATGACTTGATTCTACAAGTAAGTCTTAGAAAATTATGCTTTGAGTGCAAGGTAAGCCTGAAGTACATTTGCAAGATTCATCAAATAAAACCTGAGAAGGGAAAGGTAATGGAATCTGTCGTTTATTATTGTTGGATGAAGACACTAACTATATGGTCTTGAAGTTTCAACTGTTTTCTAGAATAAACCTTCTGAACTACTTGTTTGGGTCACTCTCAGTTTCAATTACAATTTTCTTGTCAATGCAAGTAGTTCAACATGGGAAGAGATTTCTGCATAAAGATGTGGAATCACTTTAGAGGCCTACAAACACAAGGCAAAGGTTCTCTCATAGTGATCTAGATACAACAGGGGCAAAGAGAAAATTTAAGGTGCTTTTGTTTCTAATGTCTTAGTATAACAATCTCTTTCCCATATATTCTGAGATTTGCCTTCATCATGTGTATATATGTTGTGTGTGTGTGTGTGTGTGTGTGTGTGTCACAGCCCCACTTCCAGCTTTTTTGTGGAACAGAGGAGTCTCATGGACTTTCCTGTCCACACTGGCTTTGAACCATGATTCTCAGATCTCAGCCTCCTGAGTATTTGCAATTACAGGCGTGAGTGCCACTACCAGACAAGATTTACCATCATACAATGGATTTTGAGTGTTCTTCCTGCAAGCAGAGGTCTTGGAAATTTCCCCAAGCTTTCTTTTAGAAGAGTGCCTATTTCATTAGGCAAAGGTTTGTTTTATTATTCTACTTGTGAAGAATAGGGCAGACAGAACTAATAAGCTCTATTTTTCACCACGAAAATTAACCACACTTAAAAATAGTTCTGAGGGCTGGGGATATAGCCTAGTGGCAAGAGTGCCTGCCTCGGACACACGAGGCTCTAGGTTCGATTCCCCAGCACCACATATACAGAAAATGGCCAGAAGCGGCGCTGTGGCTCAAGTGGCAGAGTGCTAGCCTTGAGCGGGAAGAAGCCAGGGACAGTGCTCAGGCCCTGAGTCCAAGGCCCAGGATTGGCCAAGAAAAAAAAAAAATAGTTCTGAAAGTGAGAGAGGAAGATGGTGCCGTCACAATAGGGAGGCACCCCAACTCGCTCCAACAGAATAGTGAGCTGGGAACTCCAACACCCAACACCCCAGCAAAAGACCAGCAAACCCAACAACCCGAACAAACAGAGAAACACAGGAAATGAAAAAAAAAGAAGAAGAAGAAGAAGAAGAGCCTATAATCTGCACAGAGCCGGCGGGATACCCCCCGCCCCCCCCACTGCCCCCAGGCCGAACAGGGCCAGGTTGGGAAAGGGGACCTGGCGCCGGTAAAGGGGACCACAGACCGACAGTGACCAGAGAAGCAACAGCCGAAAAGTGACGCCAGGCGTGCAGAGTCCAGCCAGACAGCAGGAGCTCCACAGGCCCCAGATGGAGTGCAGACCAACCGAGACAGACGGCAGCACGGAACCGGAGGTGCGGGACTGAACAGCTGGGAACAGACAACAACAGCAGGGGAACCGGGCGGCACAGACAGGGAGAGCTGGACGGGGAGAGCCGAACTGCCACCACCAAACGACCGATCGCCACACCCCAGCACCCCAACCCCGAAAAGCCCACAGCAGCGCGGGACACACACACAATCCAGGACCAGTAAGTTCCCCAGTGCCCCCCCCCCACACACACACATACAACGGGAGACCAACTCTAGCAGAGACCCAAACCCTACAAGGAAGCTAGAGCTCCCTCCCTTCCCCTCCCTACCCTGAGGGAACAAAGGAGCCCCATATCTGACAGCTCTAGGATCCTACAGCCTCTGGGAGGACACAGGGGCTAGCAGAGGCGGAGCAGCGCCCAACAAAGTGACCGGGAAACACCTTAGACAGGTGTCCCCCAAAGCCCCTGCTGGGGAGCCCGAACCTGTCCGCACCAGCCACCCCCCCCCAACAGGGACCCGGGGACTAGTAGGCATTGGAACACCACCAGAAGCGCCCTGGTCTGCACGGACTTTTTGAACAACAGTCACAGGCTTGCTGGTGTGCAATACCAGCCCAGCAGGGACACCTGGGCCCGAACACACACACCCTCACAGTGGAGGCGCAGAGCATCTGTGGGCACTAACCCATGCCCAGACACTTGAACCTGCTGGGTTCCACGCATACCGCCCCCCCACAGCAGACTCGCGAGAGGGCACAAGCACCCTCCAACAATTCAGGGCAGCACGCCCCCAAAGGAAACACTAGGGCGCACGCGCACGTGCCCCCCCCCCCCCCCACTGAGGGCCAGAGTGGGTCAACATGCCCTCCAGCAGGAGAATCTCCTGCCCAACCCCCCACGGGAGCCCACAAGCAGGCAAGCTGCAACACCCGCTCTGATAGGCGGCACTCCGCACAGGTGGGCGGGCCACCCCTCAACAGCAACACCTGCTCCGACAGGAGCACTCTGCACAGGTGGGCAAGCTGCCTCTCAGTGGCAATTCTCAAGCTGAGAGGCGAGCTCTTTTGACCATGGCACCTAGTGGGAAAAGAATCAAAGAAAAGAAAAGTCTCCACACCACACTGAACCAGCAAACCGCAAACCTCCATCAGAGATACACTAGGGTCAGCACAACACAACAGCAGGGCACTGTCCTGCAGAGAAAGACACAGAACCTACCCACCCCCGAGTGCAGTGAGGGTGACCACCTCGGCAACAACCAAGCCAATCACACCCATTGGGCAGTAAGGTTCAACAGCCAAACTCAAACCCAGAGCCAGGACACAAACAAGTCTCCACTGATGGACCAGCGGGAACCAGCACAAAGCCAAGCCAAGGTCGCTACCTACAGATCTCCAGGTGTGCAAATCACAAAGAAATATTACAAACTTCATGAAAGGCCAAGCCAACTCGCCAGCTCCAAAAAGTAGTATGACTGAAGAGGAGATGGAGAACAAAAAAACAACTGAGGCTATGATAGCAGCAATGATGGAAAGCCTCAGGAATGAATTGAGAAAACAATTCCAGGAGTTTAGAATAGAAGTCTTGAAGGACCTTCAGGAAGTCAAGAAAGAAATGGAAGCAAAAATGGATACAGTGCTCCTCCGTTAAAGAAGACCTTAGCATCCTGAGAAACAAAATGCATGAAAAAATAGATTTAAAATACAACTCTTTAAGGGAAGAAATTTCCACGATGAAAGCTGATCTGGCAACGATAAATAGCTCACTGACATCCATAAACTCCACACTAGAAGCCACAGCACAAAGAATTGATCATATCGAATCCCGAATCTCTCTTTTGGACGACAATGCAGCTGATAAGGACTAGAAAATTACCACACTCCAAGAAACGGTTAAACTCCAGGGCAGACTAATCCAGGAGCTAGTGGACAAAGACAAGAGATATAATCTGCGCATAATTGGAATAGATGAAGGAGCCGAATACCAGAGCAGAGGGCTACAACATATTTTCAATAGTTATTGCAGAAAACTTCCCCAATCTCACAAGGGACCTCACCCAAGTAAGCGAAGCCTATAGGACGCCTGGCAGACCAGACTCTAGAAAATCCTCACCCAGGCACATAATAATCAAGACTTCAGATCCCAAGAATAAAGAGCAAATTTTGAATTCAGCCAAAATGAAGAAAGAGCTATATTACAATGGGAAAAGGATCCGAATCACAGCAGACCTTTCCACACAAAATCTGATTGAAAACAGAAAGACCATTCAACAAATAAATAAAACTAAAAGCTGGTTCTTTGAGAAAATAAATAAAATTGACAAACCCCTTGCAAGACTTACAAAATAAAGAAGAGAAGAGACTCATAGCCGTAAGATCAGGGACTCCACCGGAAAAAATTACAACAAATACACAAGATATTCAAACAATCATAAGGAACCTCTACTCACTAAAAAACAATAATTTTACAGAAATGGATCAATTCTTAGAGAAGTATAAGCTGAAACTGAATCAAGAAGAAATAAATCAACTAAATAAACCAATAAATTACAGCGAGATACAGGGGGTAATCAAGAGCCTCCCAACAAAGAAAAGCCCAGGCCCAGATGGATTCACCAATGAATTCTATAAAACCTTTAGTAAGGAGCTAATACCAATACTCCTCAAACTCTTCCGCGAAATAGAAACAGAGGGAGAAATCCCAAACTCATTCTATGAAGGTAATATTATACTCATCCCCAAACCAGGCAAAGACCCAACCAAAAAAATAGAATTACAGACCAATATCACTAATGAACACAGACGCGAAGCTCCTCAATAAAATATTAGCTGACAGGATCCAGAAACTGATCAAGAAAATTATACATCATGACCAAGTAGGCTTCATCCCACAGACACAGGATGGTTCAACATCCATAAATCTATTAATGTAATTTACCACATAAACAGAACTAAAATCAAGAATCACATTGTTATCTCAGTAGATGCCCAAAAAGCCTTTGACAAAATACAACATCCATACTTATTAAAAGCTCTGGAGAGAACAGGAATAGATGGAACATTCCTGAAAACAATAAAAAAAACCATATACAACAGATCAACTGCTAATATCATATTAAATGGAGAGAAACTAAATTCATTCCCCCTAAACTCAGGAACAAGACAAGGATACCCACTCTCCCCACTTCTTTACAACATAGTGCTGGAATCCCTAACCATAGCAATAAGGCAAGAGGAGGACATCAAAAGGATCCACATCAGCAAAGAAGAAATCAAACTATCCCTATTCGCAGATGACATGATCTTATATCTGAAGGACCCAAAAAACTCAGCTCCCAAACTCCTACACCTAATAAACCATTTTGGCAAAGTAGCAGGATACAAAATCAATCCACAAAAGTCAGCAGCTTTTCTGTACACCAGCAATGTACAAGCAGAAAAGGAAATTATGGAAATAATACCATTTACAATAGCTAAAAAAAGAATAAATTACCTAGGGATCAACCTAATTAAAGACGTGAAGGACCTATTTAATGAGAATTATAAAAAACTAAAAAAGGAATCAAAGAAGACACAATGAGATGGAAAGACCTCCCATGCTCATGGGTAGGCAGAATCAATATAGTGAAAATGGCCATATTGCCCAAATTGTTATACAAATTCAATGCAATCCATCAAGATCCCAGCTACATTCTTCAATGAAATAGAGAAAGCAACCCATAAATTCATATGGAACAGCAAAAGACCTAGAATAGCCAAATCAATTCTAGGCAAAAAAGCAGTGGAGGAGGTATCACAATACCAGACTTCAAGCTCTATTATAGAGTCATCATAACAAAAACAGCCTGGTATTGGTATAAAAACAGACCTGAAGACCAATAGAATAGAATTGAAGACCCAGAAATTAAACCGCACTCTTACAAAAGTCAGCTGATATTCAACAAAGGAGCTAAAGACATGCAATGGAAAAAACATAGCCTCTTCAACTACTGGTGCTGGGAAAACTGGGCAGCCATATGCAGCAAACTCAAAGTAGACCCTAGCCTATCACCATGCACCAAGATCAACTCCAAATGGATCAAGGACCTCAACATCAAACCTGAATCCTTGAAACTTCTGAACGACAGAGTAGGAAAGACGCTAGAACTTATAGGCACAGGAAGGAACTTCCTGAATAGAGTCCCAGGGTCACAACAGATAGGGGAGAGACTCGACAAATGGGACTACTACAAAATAAAAAGTTTCTGCACAGCTAAAGACATAGCCTCCAAAATAGAAAGACAGCCAACCATATGGGAAAGGATCTTTACCAGTATAGCAACAGACAAAGGCCTAATATCTGTCATCTACAGAGTACTGAAAAAACTAAGCCCTTCCAAGCCCAGTAAACCAATTAGGAAATGGGCAAAGGAGCTAAAGAGAGACTTCATAAGAGAAGAGATAAAAATGGCAAAGAAACATATGAGGAAATGTGCAACATCCCTGGCAGTAAAGGAAATGCAAATAAAAACAACCCTGAGATACCACCTCA
The DNA here is from genome assembly GCF_023159225.1 of Perognathus longimembris pacificus. Classification (NCBI taxonomy): domain Eukaryota; kingdom Metazoa; phylum Chordata; class Mammalia; order Rodentia; family Heteromyidae; genus Perognathus; species Perognathus longimembris. The sequence goes on from NC_063184.1 coordinate 7,404,595, forward strand.
CTCCAGTTAGAATGGCCTATACTCTGAACTCAGGCAACAACAAATGCTGGAGGGGGTGCGGGGAAAGAGGAACCCTTCTCCATTGATGGTGGGAGTGCAAATTAGTACAACCACTTTGGAGAACAGTATGGAGGTTCCTCAAAAAGCTCAACATAGACCTACCCTATGACCCAGCCATACCACTCCTAGGCATCTATCCTGAACAGGCCTCAAGATAGCAAAAAGACATCTGCACTTCCATGTTTATCACATTACAATTCACAATAGCCAAAATATGGAAACAACCCAGATGCCCCTCCACAGATGAATGGATCCAAAAAAATATGGTACCTATACACAATGGAATACTACATAGCGATTAGAAATGGTGAAATATTGGTATTCACAGGGAAATGGTCAGAACTTGAATAAATAATGTTGAGTGAGACAGGCCTAGAACACAGAAAACAAAGGGGCATGATCTCCCTGATATATGACTGTTAAGGTGGGGGGAGGGGGAGACAGTAGAGACCAGGTCTGCGAAACCAAAAACTTCTTGTCAAATGGTATTTCCCACAGGTTTGGGTCAGTGACCCAGACCTCTCAGTGGATCACAATAGCTCAAAAGCTATGTATGTATGTTCATATAAGACAAGGATAAGCAAACTCTATTGTTGACATTACATTTAAAGTCCTAAGTGAATTTCCTTTGTCGTAGGCCATGTGGATACTGTATATGTTTTTGGCACACTGTGTATTGTATATATGTCTACCTGATCTAGGGAAGGGAAAGAAAAACAGGGTGTAAGATATCACAAGAAATGTACACACTACCCTATTATGTAACTGTACCCCTTTTGCACAACACCATGTCAAAAAAATTTTTAATTAATAAAAAAATAGTTCTGTAATCCCACCCCACCCCCTAAAATGGTAAATGCCTGTAATCCCAGCTACTTAGAAAGTGGAAATTGCAAGGATCGTAGTTCTAGGCTAGACCAGGGAAAAATGAACAAGGCCCATCTCAATCAGTAAACAAGATATAGTGGTGCCAGCATGTGGAAAATGTAAGTTGAAATTCAAGGCCAGCCATAAAAAGAAGCACAATGCTCTATCCTTCCCCAAAATAACTAAAACTGGAAAGGGCTGGGAGCATTGTCCAAGTGGTAGAACACCTGTTTATCAAGCATGAAGATCCTGAGTTCAAATCCCAGTACCATAAAAAATAAACAATAAATAAATAACAGCAATAGAGAAGCAATAACCATTACTCCTGTGTGAAAATAAGACGACACAGGTTGTCATTTCATCACAGTTTGGCTCTGTCTCTGACTTTTGTCATGTGGAGAGTGTTTGAGCTTAGAGATCACACAGACTGGGCAGTGACTCTGCCTTTCATTCTTCCATGAAACTCAACTTCTCCCAGACTGACTTCTCTTAATTGCAAGGTGGGAAATCACAATGGCTTACTATGTCAACATTGTAGGGAAGGCTGAGTGCTAGTGGCTCACACCTGTAATCCTAGTGACTCAGGAGGCTGAGATCTGAAGACCATGGTTCAAAGCCATACAGGAAAGCCTATGAGACTCTTATCTCCAATTAACCAGAAAAAAGCCAGAAACAGAGCTGTGGCTTAAAGTTCAGGTACAGTGCCCAGATGCTGAGTTCAAGCCCAGCACTGGCGCACACACAAAATGATGATAGGGAAGGAGAAATAGAGTTCATACATTGAGTTGAGTGCCATATGGCACAACAAATAGCAATATGTGTGTGGGGTGTGTGTGTGTGTGTGTGCATGCACGTACGCGTGTGTGTGGTGACACTATGTGGCCTTAAAGGTGGCAGAAAACTGGCAGAACGACTTGTTCAAGAGGCAACTCCATGGGCAGGTTGCCCATCTAGGGTAAAAATAGGTGCTCGTGTTGCCTTTGAAGTGGCATTAGCCGTGCACGCCCTGTTCACAGGTCATCAGGCCTGGCCAGGCCTCCTGCCCACCCAGCAGCTAGCAGAACATGGGCAGCTGGCTGGCCTGAAGCAACCACCAGCCTCAGCCCCCAGACTGGGCTGAGCAAGCCAACATACAAGCCCTGATAACCTGAGCAAGATCACTTGGCTGTATTTCCTGTCACCAAGATCAACATTCTGAAGGAATTTGGGCGTATCCTCTTACAGACTCTGCTTCCAGTAGTGATAATAATAAAACATGTAGAGTTTTATTGGGTGCTAATCAGCTCTAAGTAATTGTGTCTGTCACACCCTTCAATCCGCTGAGATCTTTAATCCTTCCAAATAAGGAAACTGAGGTATGAAAATGAGGCCATTTGCTCTAGGTCTCCTTAGTTCTGTTTATATGGGGAAAAAGAAGAATTTAAGACATAACTAACAGAAATTAATTCGAGAGCTGGGAACATGGCCTAGTGGCAAGAGTGTTTGCCTCGTATACATAAAGCCCTAGGTTCGATTCCTCAGCACCACATATATAGAAAAGGCCAGAAGTGGTGCTGAGGTTCAAGTGGAAGAGTGCTAGCCCTGATCAAAAAGAAGCCAGGGACAGTGTCCAGGCCCTGAGTTCAAGCCCCAGGACTGGCGGAAGGAAGGAAGGAAGGAAGGAAGGAAGGAAGGAAGGAAGGAAGGAAGGAAAGAAAGAAAGGGAGGAAGGGAGGGAGGGAGGGAGGTATGGAGGAAGGGAGGGAGAGAAAGAAAGAAAATTAATTCGAGTAATATCTCTTAAGTCTTAAGATTTGCTCACAGAAAGAACTGTAGCAATAATTTTTTTACTTTCTTCTTAAAAAGAGAACTATGCCACTCTATAAATTATAGCTTATTAAATATTTTGGGGATATAAACAATGCCCTATTTAAATAGTTAGAATTGTTATTTTACATTTGTACAATGCGGGGTGGGGGAAAGCCTTAAATAAGTGTGGCTTGTTTTGGTGTTTTTTGGTGCAGGTCTTGGGGCTTGAACTCAGGAGCTAGGTACTATCCTTGAGCTTTTGTGCTCAGGGCTGCTGCTTTACCATGTGAGCCACAGCTCCACTTCTGGCTTTGTTTGGTAGGTAATTGGAGGTCAGAGTCTCATGGACTTTCCTACCCTGGCTACGTTCGAATGATGATCCTCAGATCTCAGCCTCCTGAGTAGCTGATTACAGTAGGGATTACAGGTGTGAGCCATCTATACTAGGTTCTTAACTATATTTTTATAAACGTCTAATTAGTTTGAACATAAAAAATAAATCATTTAAGTACACTTCATTATTTTCTGAAAAGTTTTCCTCCTGAAAAGAAATGATGCATTGCTTTGGTGGTACTGGGGTTTGAACTTAGGGCCTCACAGGTGCCAGGCAGACTCCCTAGCAAAAGATCCACACCACAGGCCTTCTTTGCCTTGTTTGTTTTAGGGGTAGAGTCGCATGCTTTTGCCTCCCTTGTAGCTGGGATTAAAGATGCTTGCCCAGCTGAGACAGATCTCCATAACTTTTTGCCCTGATGTGCCTCAAACCCCCATCCTCCTGAGCTCTACTTCCAGAGTGGCTGGGATTATAGTTATGTACCACAATGCCTTGCCTTCCTTAAAAAGACTTAAATAGTAAAGGTTATTCATTCTGTAGAAAAATGAGTAATAGGAAACAGAAACCGAGTCTTCATTTGTTTCTAAATTGAAAAAAATGAACTTTGAGAAGAAATAAAGGATGTTGATCTTGTATGATGTAGATCTCGTATGGACTTTGAAAAGTACAGTGCCTAGGGCGTAGTAAGCACTCAATAAAGAAAGTCAGGGTCATTACAGAAATGAGCATGCTATGTTTCTTATTTAAGGTATTATTAGGACCAGTTATAATATCCATTTAAAATGTGCTTGGGTGAATGCAGCTGTGGATCTCTGTGAAAATCTTAAAATACCCCCTTTAGAAAACTAATCAAGGCAATTATCTTTTTTTTAAGGTCTGAGACCAGGATTTGAACTTGGGACCTGATACTTTCACTCATTGGTTAGTGCTCTGTCAACTGAGCCTCCAACCCCTGCAACTGTCTTCTCCTCCATTCCTGGAAAGCAAAGGTGCTGTAAATGCTGCAGAGCCCAGAGGGAAAGGAAGGTTCCAGGGGAGGGGAGAGGAGGATGCTCTTAGATTGTGTGCTTGCTGCTTGCAGGAGAGCTAGGATCTCACAACCAAACTTCCAGCTCAAGTACAGAGGTAAGATTTTAAGAAACGAGGTAACCCTCCAATAACCTCCATGTGGCATTTGCCACATGTTCTCACACTTTCTGCTGCTGTGTTTGTCAGTCATTAGAATTCCCTGACAGAACTGAGCAGGGTGGCATGCTTGCAATCCCGGTTTTATGAGAGGCTGAGCTAGGAGGATCTTGAGTTCAAGGTCACTCAAAGCTACATAGCAAGAGAGTGTGGTTTTTTGTTTGTTTGTTTGTTTAAGAAAGGCTGGACATGGTGACTTACACCTGTAATGCCAGCTACCCTGGAGACAGAGGTAGAGCGGACTGAGGTTTGAATCTCGTCTGGGTAAAAAGTTAACAAGGTCCCCAACTTAATGATCAGAAGCTGGGTATGGCAGTACCTACCTACTATCCTAGGCCCATGGGACATGAAACTAGAAGGATCCTCACCCAGCCTGGACCAAGCATAAATTGAAGACTCTAGTCAAAAAATAACAAAAGCAAAGAAGGCTGTTGTGGTTCAAGTGGTGAAGTCCTGGCTCACAAGCACAAAGCCCTGAGTTCAGATTCTGGTGCTGCCAATAAAAGCGTGTTAATGGCGAGGCCGGAGGCACACCAACCACACGGCCATTGACAGAGAGCCACACAGCCGTTGACAGAGCACCACACAGTCTGGGGGATCTAGTATGAGGAAAGAGACTTCATTTCTGCCATTACTTTTCTGCTTGTTGCATTCCTACTTATGAAATGCTTTCTTTGATGCATATTATGAATATTATTTTTCTTTAGAGATTTAAGAGTACCATAATGTATGGGGTAGATTTCCTAAGATCTCCAAGTGGAGGGTAATTGATTAAAGTAGAATATGCAATATTAGTCCTGACTTTATGCTTTTCAAATGCAAGTGGAAATTTTGTAAATAGCATTTCTTTGTGTGTGTGTTGGGGGATGGGGGTGGGGTCCTGGGGTTTGAACTCAGGGGCCGGGTACGGTCCCTGAGCTTTTGTGCTCCATGCTAATACTCTTATCATGGAGCCACAGCTCCACTTCTGACATTTTTATGCTGCATGGCGATAAGAGTCTCATGGACTTTCCTCCCCAGGCTGGCTTTGAACCTCAATCCTCAGATCTTAGCCTCCTGAGTAGCTAGGATTACAGGCATGAGCTACCAGTGCCCAGCTTGTAAATAGCTTTCTCAGAAGTGTCCCAGGAATATTTCTTCACCTGAAAACACAAATCCCAGATGTGTTTGTAGATGGCCATCAATGATTCAAAAAGATGCCTTGTGCAGTATTAGAATGCATATCTACTTACCTAATTTTAAATATAGAGAATAAATGTTGAATTTTGCCCTGGGTACTCATTGCCATTACAGCTATTGTCTATGGCTTTAGCTTTCCAAATGAAGTCATGCAAGCACAATGTGCAATTACTTAGATATAAAATCACCTGTTGATACCACAGCCATTCTTACTATGCCGAGCTCACACTTATTCAAATGGTCTCATTCTCTATTATTCTCTCAAAGCTATTAATGTACCTGTGTTTGAGTATGCTATTAGATACTCATTATTACATACGTATTGACTGGAAGCTAAACAACTTTTTCATTTTACTTGGTAAATGCACTGATGAATTTATTTTTTAAAAACCAACAACTTGGGAATTAACTGCAAATACTACATTAACCCTAATCATTTGGTTGAGTAGTTTTAGCCTAAGAAAAAGAACTCTGGCCTTTGTTGGTGCCTCACGCCTGTAATCCTAGCAACTCAGGAGGCTGCGATCTGAGGATCAAGGTTCAAAGCCAACCTGGGCAGGAAAGTCCATGAGACTCTTTTGTTTTTTTTAAGTTCATCTTGATAAACATTTTCTTATAGGATCAGATGCACAAAGGCATTTTGCCTTTGTTTTCCTCTCCTCTGTGAGACTCTTAAAAGCCAGAAATGACATTGTGGCTCACAGTGGCAGAGTGCTAACCTGGAACACAAAAGCTCAGATACAGCTGAGTTCAAGCACCAGGACCAGAACAAAACAAACAAAATCCATCTGAAGGTAGCAAAATGTTTAGACTCTCATAAATGAACACATAGGAGTAAGGGAAGAAAACAGAGACTTTACAGTAATATGGTTATCTGAATGCTTATCCATCTGGCTATTAAAATGGCTAGGGGAAGGAGGAGAAAAGAAACTTCCAGAGCTTATCTCTTTGCGAAAGAATGTGAACTGATATCGATCAAAATGTTCCTCTTAAATCTAATTTGAGTTGGGTTCTAGAAATCAGTAGAGCAGGAGAAAGTAAGTACAGTGTGTGTATATATGGAAATATCACCACAACAACTCCCTTCCTAAAGTTAAAATAGACTCGTAACAATAGTAGGGAAGAGAAAACTTAGGAAAAACCAAAAGGAAAAAAGGCAGGGATGAAGGAAGAATAGAAAGAGGAAGGGAAAAAGAATGGAAAGAAGGGAAGGAAGGAAGGAAGGAAGGAAGGAAGGAAGGAAGGAAGGAAGGAAGGAAGGGGAAGGGAGGAAGGAAGGAAGGGGATGGAAGGAAGGGAGCTCTGGGCTTTGCACTTGCTGGCTTCTTGCTCATTTTGACTGTACCAGACTTTTCTGCCTTTGAACTGTGATTCTCTGGACTTCAGCCTCCTGTGCAGCTGGAATTACAGGTGTGAGCTACTCCCAATGTCTCACACACCTGAGGCATGGAAATATTCTAGTCTTCACCATTATTTTTAATTGTCTATTTCAGTATTGCAAAAGCTCATGCAGACATGCTGCCTCAAAACAGAAATACAGTTTGTAGGTACAACTAAGTACACCTGAGTACAACTGTGCAGCCACCTGGGTTAAGGCTGCCCTCGCTCACCAAGCACCAGTACCTCCTCTTCTGTGGACTTTTCTCCTCCCCCTGGCAAAAGGGCAAACTTCCAGATAGGCCATCAGCATTTTTTTTGGCTTGAGAAATAAACTGGAGTTCATCAAAGGTTTGCAAGCATTGTAGGTTGGGATCAAAGCTGCTCATGGAAGGCGAGTCTGTTTCTTTGTTCTGTGAGCTTATGTTTTGTTTTTCTTAAGTGGCCTCTCAGGGATGTGGTATTTTGTTGATACCTTCCATGATTTCTCAGAGAAACAAACAAAAAATAGTAGGGTATTTCCTTGTGACAGAAAAGGAACCGAACTTCCCTTCACAAGTGAATACCTTGCAGTCCTATTTGTTTTCATTTGAAAAAAAAGCTAATCACCATTCACAGGGCTTCATAATTCTCCTCTAGCCTAAATCCCAAGATAAGAATGTTCCCAGTACTGCCAGGGAGTCTTAACTTAGCTGTGAGAACACTGTTGATTGGATACCAGGTTCTAAGTCCCCACAGAAACAGGAAATCCTGCAATCTCTTTTCCCAGAGATGAGAAAGAAAAATCAAGAAACTCAGGACAACTCTTTGTGGAAATGATTAAAGAGAAAATTAAATCTCAGGGTTCCCTTTATTCTTCTATTAAAAAAAAAAAATGAGGAAGACAAGCTTTCTAAGGCCATCTGAGGAGGGAACAGAGTTTGCTGCCATCTGCTGGACATGCTGTGCCAGTGCATGTTGGCTGCCTCTCAGAGCAGGTGCTCCTTACAAATCTGGCAGGCACTGAGGATGAACACACAAGCTATTTATGGATTTTAAAGAATAAAGTTGACAAGTGTTTTGTGTACTAGCAGGGATATCTTCAAAGTGTGCACTTTGAAGGCTCAGGAGCAACTGGGGTCTGTTATACAACAAATTCTTGGCCTCTACTCAGGTTGGATAAATCAGTCTCTAAGGTGCCAGGGGACTCTTAACAGCTCTCTGGAATAAATGTTGGGAAACTGTTAAAACACGATTAAGGCAATAGCTTCCTCGCCAAATGTGTTGGATATAAAGAAAACCCTGTTTTCTGATGAACTAAGGTGGGCCATTAAAATTAAATAAATTCTAAGCAATCAATTTAGTTTTAGTTTTTATTTTAATAATACCACACAATGAGTTATGAATTTCAGTGACTGTTTCTTTACTTTTTCTTTTCTTTCTTTCTTTCTCCCTTTCATTCCTTCTTTCTTTCTTTCCCATCCTTTCCTAGTTCCTTCCTTCCCTCCCTCCTTCCTTCCTTTCTCCTTTCCTTTCTTTTTCTTGTTTCTCTCTCTTTCTCTCTTTCTGTCTTTGCTGCCACCAGAATTTGAACTCAGCACCTCAGACTTGTTTTCTCCCTTGCTCAGCTCAGACTCTACCACTTGAGCCAAGATTTGGGCCTTGAACCTTATTCCTCAGCCTCCTGTGTAGCTAGGGGTGAGTCACTGCTTCCTGGCTGGGATTGTGTTTCTTAGTAAAGATTTCTACTGAGCACTTGTATGAAGCTTATGAGAAGAATTACAGTCAACATCATTTGATAAAGACTAACAAACACTACCAGCATCCAGACCAGACTCAACAAATTCTAAATATAATTTTTAAAAACCCGGGGACAAGAGGCATGGCTTAGTTTGTAGAGGACTAGCCAATGAGCGAAAGTGTCAGGTACTGAGTTTGAGTGCTGATCTCAGACCTAAAAGAAAAAAAAAATCCAAAGACTAATTGTGGAAAGATTGGTACCACGCCTTTATATGAACCAACACTTTATATGAACTGATTTATTCCTTAGCAATTCTTGGCAAAAAAGGTTTGTTTTTAGGACATTTTTTTCTAAGTCTGAAATACCCTGGGAGAAACAAAACTAAACTACACTAAAGAGTAGCCAGTGCAACAAAGAGAGCTAGTTTTATTTTGTTTTAAGATATAATTAGAGCTGGAAGCTGGTGGCTCATGCCTGTAATCCTAGCAACTGAGAAGGCTAAGATCTGAGGATCGAGGTTCAAAAACAGCTCAATCAAGACAGTCCCTGAAACTTTTATCTCCAATTAACCACTGGAAAACCAGAAGTGGCAGTGCAGCTCAAAGTGGAATAGTGCCAGCCTTGACCTCAAGAGCTCAGGGAGCTCTATCTGAGACAGGCCCTGAGTTCAAGAGCTCAGGGAGTGCTCAGGGACAGGCCCTGAGCTCAAGCCCCGAGCCCTACCCACCAAAAAATAGATATAATTAGATGTAACAAAAGGAAAACTAAACCATGTCCACTTTTAACAACAACAACAAACTATTTGTGATCCTGAAAATTTCGCAACCTTTGCCAGGCACCAGTGGCTCACGCCTATAATCCTAGCTACTCAGGAGGCTGAGATCTGAGGATCATGGTTCAAAGCCATCCCAGACAGAAAAGTCCCCAGGAGACTCTGATCTCCAACGAATCACTCAAAAACCAGAAATAGAGCTGTGGCTCAAAGTGGTAGAGGGCTAGCCTTGAGCAAAAGAGTTCAGGGACAGCACCTAGACCCTGAGTTCAAGACCCATAACTGACACTCCCCCCCAAAAAAAATTCAGAATCTCAACTTTTTTTGATGTTTTCTTTTTCCCCTTCTTTAAGGCCAGTCCTGATGACTTTTGCTTCTGACTCATAAAGATTGTACAAGTACCACAAAGCCCACTATGACCCCTTGGCTGGACTGCGAGGCCCACCCTGGCACCCATCAGTCAGGTCGGCCTCTGGGAACTGCTGCCTTGGAGGCGGGGACTCATTGTGTTCCAGGCCGAGGTCTCACCCCTTCTGCTTCTCAGGCAGGGGACCAGTTACTCCACACAGGCCAGCTTGCTGACACTGTCCTCCATCCTAGATCAGTTGGAGAGCAGGGAGGGGGGACAGATGGCAGCAGTGCCCCCATCTCCCACCCTAGGCTTCCTGCTTCAGGGCTGCAGAAGTGGGGTGATCTCTCAGGCAAGGGGCTGCTGACAGCCCCACTTCTGCAAGCCAGACCTATTTTGAGTTTGGCCATCCCCTACTGAAACCCCACTAAGGTATCAACTATTCGTGTATTTATGAATATCCCATTTATTGAATAGGCTGAGTGTGCAAGCACTTTTCCGTTTGAGTTCTTATCAATAGCTAAGTATTACACACAGTACTTCCTTTTCCTTGTTGTTGATCCTATGGTTTGAACTCAGGGCCTGGACATTGTCCCTGAGCTTTGGTGCTCAAGGCTGGCACTCTACCACTTGAGTCACAACGCCACTTCTGGCTTCTTTTGTGTGTGCTCAATTGGGGATAATAGTCCTAGGGACTGTCCTGCCCCGGGCTGGCTTCACATGTGATCCTTGGCTCTCAGCCTCCAGAGTAGCTAGGATTACAGGTGTGAGCCACTGCATACTGTACTTTTATAATAGTACCATTCTGTAATGAAATACATTAAAAATATAGAACCAGTCATTTTGCACCTCTGTCTCATCTTGGTATGCTAAGGAAACAAAGTAAGGAATACAAAGGAAACAAAGTTTCAATCAAAGGCAAAGTATGAGAAACTGGAGGCTCACATTATAATCCAACTCAGGAAGCTGAGATCTAAGGATCCCTGTTCAAAGCCAACCAGGGCATAAAAGTGTGTGAGACTATTATCTCTAACTGGCAAAAGGCCAGACATAGAGCTGTGGCTCAAGTGGAAGAGCATCAGTCTTGAGCCAAAAAAGCCAAGCAAGAGATTGAGGCGCAGAATTCAAGCTCCAGTGCTGGCAATCCCCTCTCCCTCTCCCATCTCCCCTCCAAAAACAACAACAACAACAACAACAACAACAACAACAAACACCCTGAAATGGTAGAGAAGAAACAAAGATGTCTCAGTAAATTTTCGTGGGGACAGATTTTGATTCTGATATGAGGTTTATGCAGACAACTGCATCTACCTTGGTATCCATGAGTCCTTCAAACTCGGATTCATACAAAAGGACTTGTATCATCGGAAGTTTTGAAATAGTAGCAATTGTTTATGAAGGCTTTCTCTCTAAGGATATTAATATCTAACACGTGACTAATACTTTATGAGTGCTCAACACTTCTATGCTTATAATGTCTATACTGATTTCTAGAAGCTTCACAGCCTGTGAGAACATGCGTTGGTGGGGGAGGGGGTGGAGGCAGGCCACCCACACTCAGCCACTACCTGCGCTCTAGTTGTGAGGAGTGCCTGCAATGACTTGCTCGATTGCATGTGGAGTGCATTAAGAACTTCACCTCACCGGGCCTCACTTGCTCGTGCCTGTAATCGTAGCTACAGGAGGCTGAGATCTGAGAACTGTGGTTCAAAGCCAACTCAGGACAAAAAAAAATGTCCTTGAGACTCTTATCTCTGGTTAGCCAGCAAAAAGCTGAACAGAGAGGTATGGCTCAAGAGATAGATCACCAGGCTTGGATGGAAAAGAAAAACTAAGCGAGAGTTCAAGCTCCAGCATTAATACACACAGATACACACACATACACACACACACACACACACACACACACAAGAAAAAGAAAAAGAAGTGGTTATCTTTTGCCTGTTGTCATGCTTTTAAAAAAATTTTACACATTTTAGGAAATGTTTTTCTGCATTATTGTTACTTCCATTTGGGATGGTTTCCCCCTCTTTATCTGGAATCTCTCTTTCTCCTTTATCTCCACGAGTCTTGTTGGCTGGAAGGGGCACCTTTTTGAAGTGTTTGCTGTAATGCAATGGTGATGTGTATTCAGGGCAAGCCAGTAAAGTGTGGACTTCCCTTCTCTCATTCACCAAGTTCTAAGCAAGTAGGCCAATGGGAACAAAGATGGAAAGCTTTCCCGAGTCCCAGTGTGCTTGCTTTGTCTGTCATCGGGAGCCACTACATTGCCACTTCTTCAGTCAGTTCTTACTGTAGATTCCGTGCAACCCCTGAGTAAGTTCTGAGATGTGTAAAGCTCATACTTTGGATGAGCAATTCCTCCACTGCTGAGTCTTCTTGGGACCTGGAGGAGAAATCCATCTCCATTCCATAGATCTCAGGGTGGACTCCTGGGCTGTGAATCAGCCTCACGCTAGACCAGTTCCTCATCTTTCCTCTACCTCCCTCTTCTCACCTGAAAGTTGGATAATAGAGAACCTGTTGGGATCCATCTTTCCCCTTGATGGAAGGGGCTTGATGCCCCTCCCCCAGCCCTGGGGAATGCGGCCCTGCTACCCTCTCTGGATCAGAATCCAGAGAAACCGGTTGGGCAAACAGCCCCCCAACCCCCTAGCCAGCTCTGCGCCTACCAACCCCGCCCTGGCTCGGCGCGCTCGAGTGATGTTAGCCCTTGGGGGTCAGGTGATACCTTTCAGCCTATCGACATCCTGGCCAAACCCCTCCCTCGGAATCATCTCCCCTTGTCCTTGTCTCAATAAAGTTAGTTCGCTCTAAGAAGCCAGCCCCGTTGCATGTGTACGTCAGACTTCTAGCGATAAGGAGGTGGGCACACATCTGCGGCAGATCACGTGCGCGACAGGTCGGAGCTAACTCCCCTGTTCCACTCTAGTTTATCTGCAGGTCGGATGACTAGGGGAGAGGGCGTGAAAGGGAGGGTGGAAAGAAAGAAGTAAGAGTACGAGCCGGGAGGGGCAAAAAAGCCCAACAAGAACCCTTGTCGTACTTTGGTTATTTTAGGATGTCTAAAAGAGTTAACATTTATGAAGGACTTACCACGGTTCCCTGTCTATAGTAAGTCCCTTAATTCTCACCCCCTTCATAGCTGTGGGATGATATATTAAGATCCTGAATCTTTGCAAACACACTGAGTTTTTGCAATAGAGCTACAACCTTTTGAAGGTAGTGTGAGGGAATGTTCTAGACTTCTATTTAAACCTCTATTTATTATTATTACTTATTATTCATTCCTCAGGAGATGTTTTCTAAATAATGATGAGGCATAGTTTAAGAAAAGGAAAATTACTGGAAATATGTGAGGTGCAAAAAAAACACAAAAAAACACCAAACCCAACAACTCCTTTCTGAGAAGTCTTTGACAGCAATAACTATTGAGGGGTTGTCAGGGGGTGGGGGGACAACTGGGAGCAGGAAGGGTTCGAGGCCTGGTGTTGGTGAGTCAGACTCAGCAGGGAGAATAGTGATCTAGTACTCTGGTGTAAGGTATTCTCCGAGACACGGAAAACCAGTGACTCCTTCAGCATTATTCACTTTACAATTGTTCTGATTAAGGTGGCTCATGTTACTAGTGGTTGCTTAATAAGCCAATCTCAGTGTCGGTGTATTACCTAAAGAAAACTCCCTGAATTTTATTTGCTGAGAATGGCATCCAGCCAAAGGGAGCCATATTCATCCTGAAATCAGCACATGAAACAATTTGGGGAAACTCACACAAAATCACTGTCAACGCTACCTCTCTCCCTCTCTCTCTCTCTTTCTCTCTTCAAAAAAAAGATTTCCAAAATAGACTAATGTTGTTTTCTCAAAGACTGTTTTTGTTTTTGTTTTTTATCAAAGTGAGTCCTTTCTTGAGCCACCCAGCATGATCACAGCTAACTATAGTCTACCCGAGCAGGTAAAGCCCAACACAGCTGACAGGTGTCACGGGGCAGGATCCCAGGGAACCATGTGGCTCCATTGGCCAACCCAGATTTGATGATGGGATATACAATGAACCTGCTTGAGATTACTTGGTTTGTTAAATGAGAAAATACCTTCCTTCTCAGGAGAATTCACATAGTGGAATGGCAGTGTCATTAGTAAGGAATGCAGGGGGCAGACTGAACTATAAGGACCTACTCCTTCCAAATGAGCATTTGGACCTCACAATCCATACCTTGGGAACAAAGATAGTAGTTGTCTTGTGTGGACCACTGTTTAGAAGAGAAAATGCAGGGAAGATATTCAGCCCAATTCTGGGCAAGAAGTTTTGCTCAGTATTAGTTATTATTATAACTGATATGAAATATTTGATGTCATTCCGGGTAGATCGTGAGAGCTCAATTCATGAATTTCTCTCCCCCTCCCTTTCCTTTGTGCCCCCAGAAGCTGGTTGGATGGCTGCCACAACTTCTCCCACCCATCATCCTGAAGTGAACCTGAATACTTCATTGAGGTGGCTGGGTGAATCTGGAAACTATTCATGCCCCCAATTAAATGTGTCTAATCTAATTATCGTTACTACTCAGGAAGCTGAGATCTAAGGATCGTAGTTCAAAGCCAGCCTGGGCAAGAAAATCTGTAAGTCTCTTATATCTAGTTAAGCAGCAAAAGGCCAGAAGTGGAGTGTGGCTCAAATGGTAGAGCACTAGCCTTGAGAGAAACAAAAAGCCTCAGGGAAAGTGCCCCCCACCCAGTATCAAAGTTTACCTGACTTTTAAAACTTGTGGTGAAAAAGGCAAAATGAAACATGGTGCTGTTTTTCTTTTACTTCCAAGAAGAACGTAACCCTACTGATTCCTACAGTGAGCATTCACCTTCCACTCCAGGGCCAATTACAGTGCTTCACTTTTGAAATGTGTTCATGAACAAGTCCATGCTACTGCTGAAGGAACTGAAGGAGTAGGAGGTGTAGAAGCAGGATAGCTCCACAGTCCTTGGGTGTTGTCATTTTGATTACTGTCCTAGCAGGTAGAGGAGAGAGGGGCCCCAGGAAGCAGGCCCCTTGTGTAGTTTGATTGGAGACCTTGAACTTGCATTTGAGTAAGTGTGAGGCACACCCAATGTAGATAATCAAGTCAAGCCAGGGGTAAAGACTGATAAATATGAGAACTTCAAATAAAAATGAAGTGAAAAAATAGAAAAATTATTTGTATCCATGAGTGATTTTGCTTAAATTAGGACTTATGAAAGTCTGAGTTCCTCTACTTACATCAGAGGAGTGCTTTATTAGCTGGAAAACCTTTGAGGAAATAAGGAATCTGAGAAATGTTTAATAGGGTGTGTGTGTGTGTGTGTGTGTGAGAGAGAGAGAGAGAGAGAGAGAGAGATCTAACCCAGGGTCTTGCAATTGCTTTACCACTGAGCTACATTCCCAGCCCCAGATATGATCACTTTTAATTAAATTTCTCTTCGTTCAATTCCCTCTTCTGTAATTTGTGGATGCCCAGAGGTAGCTTGGTGTACATATACACATATTATCTTTAAAAAAAGTGAGGAAAGGAATGACATTGAAGATGCATTGTGCTCATAAACTAATATGTTGAATTGAAACCCTTTGAACAACTACTTAAGAATAATAAGAAAAACAAATAAATAAAAATCAAATAGTGTGTGTTCCTGATGGTTCTGACTCAAGTTTCGTGCAGCAGATGGTGAATTGTGAGCTATAATTTCAGTTCCCTTTTGTCAGGACTACAGAGGGATAAACAGAGGCTGGTCTCTCCAGTTTGTGTCCAGTTTGAGAGCCCTATGGGAATTTAATAGTCTGATTCACAGTCTGAAGCCACCCCATGTGGAAATCTAAAGAATTCCAACTCTGTGTTTTCCCACCAGACTTGTTGACTGGTCAGCACTCTGGAGGGCTACCCGGGCTCTGCATCCCCTAGAGTCCATGATGTAAGGACACGAGACCAGAGAAGAGGTAGTTCTTCTGGGAATGCGATGTGAGTTGTTGAAGTTTCCATGCTTTTCTCATGAACTTTAACACAAACATGTTTTGGTTTTAGAAGATAATGACCTTACTTGCCACACTTCCCAGTGGAAGTATTTCAAGCATGTTTAGCCCTTCTGAAAACAATCACTTTTGATGCCCCTGACTTCAACCAATGTTTCCTGCTGGGCATGAGTGACTCGTGCCTGTAATCCTAGCTACTCAAGAGGCTGAGATGTGAGGATCACAGTTCAAAACCAACTCAGGCAGAAAACCTCCAAGAAGTGTTTCTCCAAATAACCAGAAAATCCAGATGTGGAGGTGTGGCTCAAGTGGTAGAACATTAAGTCTTGAGTGAAAAAGATAAACAAGAGTGCAAGGCCCTAGTTCAAGCCCTAGTACAGACATGCACAGACACACACACACACACACACATACACACACACACACCTGCCTGGTTGGTGGTGACTCACTGGAGAGGACTCACAAAAATGGGAGTTTGAAGTTCCTTTAATATGTAACTATTTGGAATAATGTACAGCAGAGATATTTTATTTTTAAAAAATTCAACCCAGGGGCTGGGGATATGGCCTAGTGGCAAGAGTGCTTGCCTCATATACATGAGGCCCTAGGTTCGATTCCCCAGCACCACATATATAGAAAATGGCCAGAAGTGGCGCTGTGGCTCAAGTGGCAGAGTGCTAGCCTTGAGCAAGAAGAAGCCAGGGACAGTGCTCAGGCCCTGAGTCCAAGCCCCAGGACTGGCCAAAAAAAAAAAAAAAAAAAATTCAACCCAGGCACCAACAGCCAAGTGGCTTTGACTCCATGAAGGAGGCTTTACGGAGATAGCCACCTGGTCAGTGGCTTGCATGCTGACCAACAGCACCAGAACAACTCCTGCTCTGCTTAACCTGGTTGCTGCCAGCAAGAAACACAGCTCCTGGGGGTGTGAATCCCCCTTTAAATGGGGACCATTTGTTTCTGGTATTTCAGAGAAAGCTGTCTGGTAATTCCCAGCTGTCCCACAGTGAAAGCAGTCTGCCCTGTCTAGAGGAGGTGACTGACCCAGTGCCTAGGTTTGGAAATGATCTGGAACTTGGATCCGTTTCACCAGGGTTCACGAGGATTGCTTCTTGTGAAGATCATGTGAAGAGAGCTCATGCAAGACAATACAGTGGACATGTTATCATGAGCAAGCGTACCAGATGTATTTTGAAGTATAAAAGTTTTCGGGTTCACACCTCAGGGGGGGAAAGGGGGAGGGGGGTGGTGGGTATGAGGGACAAGGTAACAAACAGTACAAGAAATGTATCCAATGCCTAACGTATGAAACTGTAACCTCTCTGCACATCACTTTTATAATAAAAACTTTTAAAAAAAGAAAGTTTTCAGGTTCTATCTGGGAGTGGTGGCTCAGGCCTGTCATTGCTAAGATCTGAGAATTATGGTTCAAAGCCAGCATGGGTAGGAAAAGTCTGTGAGACTCTGATCTCCAATTTTAAAAAGCCAGAAGTGGAATTGTGGACTCAAGTGGTAGAGCACTAGCCTTGAGCACAAAAGCTCAGGGACAAAGCCCAGGCCCTGAGTTCAGCCCTAGAATCAGTACTCTCTTCCTTTCTCTTGCATGCTCTCTCTCTTTATATATGTATATACATATATCTGTAAAAGAAATGTTAACGGGTCCTATGATAACCACCCGAATGTGCATTACAGAACACAGTCCTTAAAATGTATGCTTTATATCACCCATGGATCTAATCTAAATTCAGAAACTGTGTCTTTTCCTCTCTCAAAGCCAATTATGTCTATTATGGAAATATTAGAAATAACATAGCCAATGTTATAAGATTAAAAGTGGCACAGCTCAGACTCACACGTTCACTGACCCTTATTTCATCTGCCTAAGAGCATACCACTGTTCTGATATTCACAGATCACCTATATGTTCTAGAATCTTCTGTGCTGCCTCACCTCCTGACAGCATAACACTCTACCAGAAAGAGTTTTGAGCCATTATGAAAGTGTGAAAAAGCAAAAAACAAACAAAATTACAACTTTACTTAGGGTCCTTCAGTAATTCAGTGAGTGTGATTACTTTGCAGTTGACATCCCAGTGTGTGTAGCACACAGTGGATTCCTGGATGTGCACGGGGCGCCTGAGGTGATGCAGGCACTTAGCAGGTGATGGATGATATCACAGGGGCCTTGTCTAGGAGTAGACTAATAAACAGCAAGGGAAGGAGCAAGGTGCTAAAAAACTAAACTGCTTGACCAGACACCACAGCAACCTAACAACCAACCCCGTGACCTCACGCCTACAAAACGAGTAAGACACGGCTTGCACCCTAGGGCCAGTGAGAAGAGGCTTCAGTCTCTGGTTCAAATCCGCCTGCCTGCCACACCAGCCCTATCTCCATCTAAAGAGTGATTTACAGCTCCCTAGAGGGTGAAGAGAAGAAGAGAAACTTTCCTTACTTCAAGGAGTTGGGGAGCACCTCCGTCACCTCCTGTACCCTCAGAGAGGGAGGGGGAGGGGGTGGGGGTGTCAGACTCTGCTGTGGACACTGCATGGAGAATTTCCCCCTTTCCTCTATCAAGTGAGATGCTATGGTCCAGGATGAGCCTTCTGCCACTACCTTCTGGTCACTACAGTAGCCGCTGTGCCTTTATGCCAACCACGTTTCTTAAAAGCTCCTGGGATTTCCCAACAGGCCCCCAATGATAAGGAGACACAGGCATGTTAGTTGTGTCTTTGGTCATCAACTCCAAATAGTGGCTCAGCTAAGACTGCCACCTGTCCAACAGGAAGTGCATCGAAAACACTTCTCACCCTGACAGACCACAAACCTCTGGGCAACTGGAAATGCCTCTGGCTTGTTATCATCCCAGGATGCTTTTGAACAGATGATCTCAAATTGATTACTATCTGTGTGTTTTATGCCTGTCCTCTAACTTATGCCAAGCTTAAATGCTATGTTAAGAATGCAAAATTACCTAGGTGCCAATTAACCACTAAAATGCTGGAAGTGGAGCTATGGTTCAAAGTGGTAGAGCATTAGCCTTGAGCACAAAAGCTCAAGAACAGTGCCCAAGCCCCTAGTTCAAGCCCCAGAACCAGCATACACATAGGCACACACACACAGAGGCAGGTACAAACACACACACACACACACACACACACACACACGCAAAATTACAAAATGGTCTTTTTCTGATTCCTTCTAATGGAATTTTTTTGATTATTCTATTGGTAAACATACCCACCAGTCTTCTTTTGCAGGAAACAAATAATAGAAACAACCAGGTTACTGAATGATATGCTGCACTTTTCTTGATCTTGCATTTTCTGAATTCATTTCTCCAAAAGGCAACTATAGGACTAAATTACTGCCTACGGTTGTATTAACACCAAACTCAATGGGTGACCTGACAGCAAAAAAGCAAAACACCACTCTGTCCCATGGACCTCTTGTTGACGGAATTATCCTTTTGTGTGTTATCTTTTAGAAATACTTAAGACAGGTAGTTTTGCAATCTATGAAAAATTAGATGCTTCCCTCTCCCACCGTCCCCCTCTGAAAAAGGAAACTGAGGAATAATAAGCAAAATAGCAGAGAAATCACTTAGGATAGAGTTGCTCTTCAAAGAAGAGTTCTTTTAACAAAAATATGTACAATGAACAGATAAAGAAGAAAGTAATATTTTAATAGAATAGTGAAAAACATAGCAGGTTGACAGTGACAGCAGGAAAAGAACCGGAGTACAGATATTCTCAGAGGATCAAAGTGGCACCTAACCAGGCAAGCTTTTTCTGGAGAGCTCTGTACATACCTACTGCCTAGAGTAGGTAGCTTTCCTTGGAGTCATCATCAGCACTTTGGAGTTGCCTCAAATTCATGTTGAATATTTTCCATGGAGGGTTACGCTCCCTCAGACTTAAAATAGATATGAGAAAGGTCTTCAGGTTTACTTCCAGTAGTATTATTCACTTCCTAGCCAGCTGGGTGACGACATACCGTGTGATCCATCCAGATTCACAAGGTAACCTTGCCTGAATTATCCTGGTCCATCAAATAGAAACACTAGAAGTATAGGTGCAAGAATAGAATCGCAAGGAACAGTGGAAGAAGCGCTCATCAGGAAAGCAAAGCGAACACACGGGAAGAAAATCTGTGAGCTCACATGGTGGTGACAGTTCTGTGTCCTCACCCTACAGCACTCCTGCACTTGGACTCCGTTGCTCCATCTTCACCCTTCCTGTGGGCAGGAGCCCTTTCATCCCAGCTATGTGATTTCCCAAAGTAAAATGATGACTGAGTTTGCCTCCCCCTTCTGATGTTACTTTGTTAGGCTGTACCCTACCCCTTTCCTCAGCTGCAGAAATCAAACCTTTGCTTTCATAGGCAATTGGTGATGCGTGCACTTACTTCCTGATGTAATTGGCAAGGGAGAATGAAAAATCCATCTTGAAAGATAATTACCTCTCTCGCTCTAATTTATTTACATTAAATAGCTTCTGAAATTAATCAATATATGTAAGATCATCTGACAAGGGACTGAATACATATTAAGTGCTCAGTAATTATTTAGATCCTATTTTCTTACTAAACTGTATACATTCCGACAGTTCTCAGAATACCTTCTCTATAGTATCAAACAGGGACCTGAGGTTGAAAGATCCCATCCTCAATATATTTCTAATTCTCTTAATACTAGTAATAAAGATAAAGCATGACTTAAAGGAAATCTAAAAACAAAGGAAAAAAAAAAAAAGCCCGGTGTGGGTGGCTCAAACCTATAATCCTAACTATTCAGGAGGCTGAGATCTGAGGATAGAAATGCAAAGCCAGCCTGGGCAGGAAAGTCCATGAAACTCTTATTTCCAATTAACTACCAGAAAAAGAAAGCCAGAAGTAGAATTGCAGCTCAAGTGGTAGAGTGCTAGCCTTGAGCACAAAAGCTCAGAGACAGCACTCGGGCTCTGAGTCCAAGCCCCAGGACCAGCACACAAAAAGGGAATTCTCAGGCAATCACTACATATTATAATTGCATTTGAACCTTTTCACCCTGGGAGCACAGCTGTTACATCAGTAAAGGCTGTGTCCTAGCAGTTGCTAACAGTCATCACTGTCTTGAGGCAAAAGCATAAATGCTAACTAAGCCTCTCACTTCCTTCATGTAATGGTGCCTGTCCCCAGGTATCTTTTTAAGTGTGGGAGCTAGAGAAATACGTTTAAATAAATCTGAGTTGCTTTTTTTTTTTTAAACACTAGAAACAGACTTCTTGGACCCAGCTTTGGGTGGTGCCTCTCTGAAATGAAGCTGAGGACTCGCTAGGACTGAGGGTCGGGGTGGCGGGCGGGGACTTAAGGGACACTGCAAACAATTCATCCCAAAGCAAAGTGGGCGCCCGGTGTCGGGCTCTACGATCACTCCTCCACAACCGACGGTTTCCACACCTGGACTGTGACACCGCTTCTCTTGGCTGAAAACTTCGGCCTTGGTGCCACGAAATAAGACGAGGAGGCCACTTCGTGCTTGGGAGAGGCGGGAAGGCCCGGGGGCACCGGGGACGCGCTGGCAGGCGAGGCGGCCTCGGGGAAGCTGGCTGGGGGCTCGGTGTAAGGCGCAGCGTAGGCCGGGACCGAGTACACAGACCCGGACGAGGCCTGCGCGCGCACGGGGGAGCCCACGCTCACGGGCCGGGGAGGCAGCGCTTGCCTGGTGGCTGGGGCGGCACTGACCTTCGCCGGGGGCCTCTGGGGAAGGCTCTCTTTTGCATCCGGAGGCTGGAAAGTAAACAAGGACGCACTGAGCTGGTAAGGCTGGTGTTTCATAACGTCCAGAGTGTTGAGGGGCTTCTTGCCCTTCTTCTTGCTCACTTTGGAGGCCTGTGGGGCTGGGGACTGGGACTTGACGGCCGCCAGCGGGTAGGAAGGGGAGTGGATCGGGTTGTAGGCCACCGGAGGGGGCGCGCGGACGTTGGAGGAGTACTTCCAGCTGGCTGGGAGGGACGGCGTGGGGGACTGCGCGCGGGCCGCGTGCGCCTGCACCGTGTCGGAATCCACCACGTACTTCTCCATGCGCGACTGCCTCTTGGCGAAGAGCTGTGCGCCCTTCCCACTCATCCCGGGCAGCTCATTGGTTGGCCCCGCAGTGGGCGTGGCCGCCGCAGGCTTGGGCCCGTAACTCTGATTGGCTACTGCGTCTTGAGGGCCTTTGAAGGGACCAGCCAGGTTCAGGGCACTCGCAGGCCGGACGGGAGCGAATGGTTGGGCTATTTTGATGGCGGAGACGGCGGGGCCTGGCGCTGGGTTGGATGTGGGAAAGGCTGGAGGCTGGGTCCGAGCCACAGGTCCTGGAGACCAGACTGGAGAAACGGGGGGCGCTGGCTGGGAGGCTGGCGATTTGACGGCGGGCTTGGGGGCCACGGGCGGGGGGCGTCTTCTGCTTGGCCGAGGAGCTCTGCATGAAGTTGCAGGCCTCGGCGCCCAGGCTCAGGTAGTCTTCCTCGGGGCCCGAGTCGCCCCCGGCCCCGGCGCCCCTCTTGCCTTCCGAATTCTGTAGGAGCGACAGCAGTTCCGGGTTGGGGCTGACCTTGGGCTCCTTGAAGGTAAACATGGGCTTGGTGGTGCTCCTCCTCTTGGCCTCCTGCAGGATCCCCGTCCTCTTGGCGGGCACCGCGATCCTCTCGTCCCGGGAAGCAATGCGTTCCGAGGAGTCGTAGAAGGCGGGCTGCGCCCAGGGCCCGGGCTGGGGCCACGGCGGGGGCTGCGGCGGGGCCCTAGCGAAGGTCTCGGGCGGCGGGGTGACGGCAGAGTAGGGCGGCGGCGCGGGGAGGTCCGCGCGGGGGCTCGTCGGGTGGCGGGCCGGGTCGCCGAGCGCGGCCGGCGGGGCCCCGGTTCCCGGGAAGGGCTTGGCCGTCCTGTTCATCATCGGGACGGGCCTGGGCGCCTCGGGGGCCCCGGGTGCCGCGCCCAGGCCGTTCTGCTGTGGCAGATGGGCGGCCCCGCGGCCCAGCGGGACGTAGCTCGTGCTCACCGAGCTCTGCACGCTCACCGATTCCTCCTCCTGCCGTCGGTAGGACATGGCACTCCGCAGGCTGTCCACCTGGACTGCATCTGCCTCCCGGCCCGGCGCCACACGCTCCTCCTCCTTCTGCGCGGTGATCTGATCCATCCGCTCCCTCCGCTTGGCGAACATGACGGCCCCCTTGCCCGTGCTGTCGGGTAACAGCTCCATCTTGTCCCCCTGGCGCGGCTTCCGCTCGATGTCCACCAGCCCCGAGTCCCAGTCGAAGGTCACCACCTGGGGCCCGTCGTCCGCCTCAGACAGCAGCTCCTCATCCACCTCGGACTCGCTGGCGCCCACGAATGCCGCCTCGAAGGCGTCCTCTGGGCCCTCCTCCTCCTCGTCCTCGTCCTCCCTCTCAAGCTCCCCGGTGCCGTAGCTGACCAGCGTGTACTTCCTCGCCCTCCGCCGGCGCTTCTTAAACATCAACACCCCCTTGGAGTTGGGGTTCGGGGCGTCTGTCAGAAGGAGGGCGATGCTTTTGCATTTAGACTTGGCTTCCTTCACCTGCTTCTCCGACAGGCTCTCACTCCTTCGGAGCCCTAGAGAAAGCACAGAAACGGAATTGAGGGGATGCCGTCGAGGAAGACTCCATGGCAGCCCGAAGTGCATGCCCCGTGGGGAAAAAGAGCATGTGAACAATGCTTAGGATTGGACATTGGGTTGTAAAGAATACGATTTCCTTCCTTCCCTTCCCCCTTCTCTTCCGCCCTCCCTCTCTTCTTCCTCTCCTTCTTTCTCTCTCTTCTTATTCTTGTTCCTTTCAGTGCTGAGTATTGAACTCCGTCCTTGCCCACGCAAAACACCAAACCACTGAACTATATCCCATGCCCTATTTCTTTTCAAATCTGTACTTCTATAATAATAAACAATATATAACGACACTTATTCATGTGGATACCATCCATTTTAGATGCTGATTAGAACTTATTTCATACATTTGTTTTTCTATGCATTTAAACTTCAATGATAAAAATTAAATTAGAATGTGCCAGTTAATAGAATACAAGTTGAGTTGATAAAAACATAATTTAAGAACACTTCTGAAAAGCAAGGTAAGACATTTTCAATTTCCGTATTAAAAAAAATAACACCTCCGTATATGACGACTTCTGAACATCTTAAGGAGGAGAGTGAATGGAGCTATGGCTTAAGTGGCAGAGTGCCAGCTTTGAGGGGAAAAAGCCAAGTGAGGCCGTGAGTTCAACCAGCATGTGCACACACACACACACACACACACACACACACACACGATATGCATCAAGGGGAAAAATGTTAAAATATTTTAGTGTAATAAATTTAGCTACTTAGGATTTTTCTTCTTTTATTCCACTTTGGCATCCATCTATACTACTACTGCCAGAGCTACTGAACTAAAGCAGGCCACTGAGTTAATAACCCAAGGTACTGAATTACCAATGAGTTATACTAGATTATCATGAATAATAAACTAGCTACAAATTTGTCTAGACCAATTTGTTGGTAAATATTTTGCTATTTTGAGAATACAATGTTGCTTTAATGGCAGTGAGTTGATATAAATCTTGAGGAAATTTAAAATGTATATGACCTGTGGTTCTTCCAACTGGTAGAAACTTAGACATTAGATTGCTTGGAACATGAGCTTCACAGTTATACAGTAATAAAACTTACAAAAAATTATTTTACTATTTTGGTAAAAATGGTCAATTTATAGCATCAGTCAATTATAGTCACATTTTAATGAGTATGATTATAAATGTCAATAGTAAAATTATAAGCACATTTTAATTAGTATGATTTACAAGATATTGAACGGAAACTTCAGGAAAGTCTTAAGCATTTTGTGGCCACATTGATATTTTTATTAAAGTTTAAATTTTTCAGAATAAAATCAGGGAACATAAATTTTAACACAAAGCTACCTATATTTGCTGGTGATCAGATTCTGTGCAGAGGAAATAGTTAAAAGTGTGGTCACTTTACTGGAGGTGACCACTTTTTGGCCATTGTTACACAACTGATCATTAAACTGAGAGTCACAATTTTACAGTTGTTGCTAACTTCAGTGCCAACATTTAGAATATATGAATGCTGTCTTAACACTCTTGTTTAATATGCTATAAATGAAGATGGCCCTCAGATGCCTAAAGGATAAGGAATGACTGACAGCACTTGCCAATAAAAGTACAGATGGTTATGCTAAAAATATGCTTTGAAAGGCATTGAGATGCCTTTCAAAATATGCTTTGAAAGGCTTAGTTCACTACTTTGAATAACCAAGTTCATTGCTAGTGTGTACCATTCATGCATTCAAGGGCCTTCATATCCTCAAAGCCTTCCCATTTGTAAAAGAAAAAAAGATACATGTACATGCAAGAAACCAGCAAAAGTCATGACACCTAACTACAATCCTCCCCCCACCCCCCGGCTCCCATTCCTCAGCTCTCTTCAGGAACCAACAACAGAATGCCACAAAAAGTCTGAAATACCAGGCCATTTGGGGGAGTAGGGGGAGACATTTAAATGTCTATACTCGGCCCTGGAGATGGCTGTGTGTGTCTAGAAGGTAAATGAAGCACTCTGCAGTCTGCTGCAGACTTACACAACAGAGAGGATCATGTAGCTTCTCGGAACCACACATGCCCCTGTCTGTCAAACTCACTTCTGCAAGCATCATCAAGCTGCAAAGGGGGTTTTGTTCAAATGAAGGTCTGTTTTTAATATCAGTGGTGGAGCCTGCCTCTGAAATGCTCTTTCAAGTGGCAGGCTGAACTGTTTTTGCCATTTAAAGTCAGAGTCCACATGACTTGGGATATAACTCTATCAGGCTAACAGGAAATAGTTCAGCATTCAGAAAACAATCAAAAAGGCCCACTGACCATATTGTTTTCTTGAGCCTTTAAGAAGAAGAAAAAAGTTAATGAAAAAAAATGTAAATCTACTCTGATGTATCAACCCACTGTTCCATTCACAAGCTGAATATGCTCCATAACTTCATATTATTTTTGCATTAATTCATTGCTTAAAAAGTTAATGAGATAAAGAAAAAAGATTAAAAAAAAACACACACAATTCATGCAGGCAAAGCATTCGTATAATGACTTAAATGACCAGTGGCCCTAGGGCCAGGCGCCCACCCAGGACAGGACTTACTTGCGTGCCGAGCTCTGTGCTTGTGTGGTCTTCTATGGTCTTTGTCGGAGCATGGGTCTTCTCCCTGCTCTGTGCCTTCTGATGAGACGGCAAAGGAGACCAGAGAAGGAGGTGCTTCTGACTGCCCTCCTTCCACCGGGGAAACCACACACCCCTTTCCTGCCTGCAGCCTGTGCCCTTCTGCCTTGTGTCTGTCAGAGCAGTGGAAGATCCCTTCCACACGGGCCAGCCCCGGGTCGTCCTCTGCTTCCTCTCCCTGGATCACTGTCAATTCTCTGCCACTGGAAATCTGGATGAACTTGCTGGACCTCAGAGAAGGGTCTGCTTTCTCGTGAGCAGTCACTGAATTTATGTGGAAGGCCTCCTCATGGTAGAAGCTTGAGTGTGGGTCAGGAGATTTGACATGTTCAGCTCCCTGGACAGCCCCTGCAGGGCTGTGGCTGCCCCTGTGGCTCGCCTCTGAGAGTGACAGCTGTAGCTCCACCACAGGGCCTGTTCCCACCTTCTCCCTGAAGATGGCTTCTTGGGAGTGAAGAATTTGGGGATCCCTTTGGTAGCTCAGATCTGTTTCCTCTATGTCTCTTATACAATTGGAAGCACTCTTTTGGTCTTCAGCTAGGGGATCCCCACCCTGGGCTGAGGTGGTAAAGGGCTCCCCACCCTGAGTCTTGGTGGCTGGGCGGATCTGCAGGGTTGTACTTTCCACATACTCCAAATGTGGGAGGTGTTCCTGGGGTTTGTTCTGCGTTTCAGAGATCAAAGCTTCACTTATTCCACTAGATGGTCTGCAGACAGAAGAATAATTCCAGATAGTGAAATCAGAGTGAGTCCTACCTGCCAGAGAGTTTCCTAACATTTATGATGTCTAATACACAATGGGATCAAAATGTTTACTCTGTGACCATGCAGTACAACATAACTTGAAAACAGGTTCATGTGATTATTTAAAACACCTTCAGACAGCCAGGTGTTGGTGGCTCACACTTGTTATCCTTGCTACTCAAGAGGCTGAGATCTAAAGATCATGGTTCAAAGCCAACCTAGGCAGGAAAGTCTGTGAGACTCTTATCTCCAAAGAACCACCAAACAAAGCCAGAAGTAGAGTTGTGGTTCAAGTGGTAGAGTGCCAGTCATGAGCAGAAAAAGCTAAATGACAGTACTTAGCCAGTGTCATCACACACACACACACACACACACACACACACACACACACTTCCAAATAAACTATTCTTTACAGCAAAACAGAAAAATTTACAAAAATATTTGAAGCCTAATTCTATCCTAAAGTCAATTTTGTTTTTTCTAAGTACAGAGTGTAATTAAATGTCCTGTTTTTTTTAAAGTGTTTTGAATATTGCCATATCATTGTGTTTGTTACAAGTTGACAAGACATTTATGGGGTAACTTTTGGTCTAGACATTTTCATGCCACCCAAACAAATCCAACAGATTCAAACTAATCTTAAATTACAAATAATTCAAGTAATACTTTTACAGGTTGTGCCTTCTTGAAAGAAATGAAATAGAAGCTAGGCTTGTTGTTGTTTTTAAGCTCCATCAGGCATGTGTTTGGTAACAAGTGGGCCCCAGCCTGGTACTCTTGTGTGAAGAGAAATGCTTTTCATGCTGCACTGAGCCATTAAGTCATGGAGTATTTATAACTGGGATCTCTTCCTTCTACTGAAATGAGTCTGTATAGCATTCTCCCTTAGGATTTCTGAGTGCAAACTATTCCTTTATCTCTCCCAGATCACCACAATCCTTTTCAATGTAGACTTATCCACCAATGTAAACTTAACAGCTCTGGAAGCTTGTGCCAGTTTGGGTTTGTAAAAAGAAGCAATGTCAGTTTAAGAGTTAAGTAACTTCTCTCTAAAGATCTAAATGTCTAGAAAAGAAACAGCAGTCACAGAAACAGCTATGAGATACTCTCATTTTTCACACTCGTATGGTGTGTGTGTGTGTGTGTGTGTGTGTGTGTGTGTGTGTATGCATGCTAGTCCTAAGGCTTGAACTCAGGTCCTGAGTACTGTCTCTGGGCTTTATTTTGCTCAAACCTAGGGCTCCACCACTTGAACCACAGCTCTATTTTGGCTTTTTAGTTGATTAATTTGAGATAAATATCTCATGGACTTTCCTGCCTGGGCTGGTTTGGAACCTTGATCCCTAAACTTCAGCCTCCTGAGTAGGTAGGATTACAGGTGTGAGCCTCTGGCTCTTGTTTTTCTTTTTTTATTTTAAAGCAGTCAAAGCTGCCTCTACCCCTCAGACCAAGGCAGGAATCAGTCACCCAAGCAAGGAATTCTACTCCTTCCTACTCAATGAAATTTACCTTACAGTTTATGTGGACAGAGAATTTCTGACCAAGGTTCAAAATGTTTTAAATGTTTGCTCCCTAAGTTTCCTCTTGGCTGCATTTGGCAAAACAAAACAAAAATTAATAGAACAAAACATCTTTATATAGATATTCTGAAAAGCTTCCTGGTAATATGGTATTTTAAAAATATTGCATCAAAGAGTTTTTGATAGCATTTTTACATAGGAAACGATGACTGCACTCTGTCAAATGGAATCTGAGGGAAGCAAAATATCAGAGTTTTAATCTAGAAAGACCTTGAGAGAAAAATAGAATAAATCATTTTGAATCATATAAGCCAGCTAGGAGTGATTTCAATTCATTTCCATAGACTAGAATGCAGACAAATGAGCCAAATAAAAGTTCAGATCTCTTGTTGAGCACCAGTGACTCACATCTGTAATCCTAGCTACTCAGAAGGGTGAGATATGAGGATTTGGGTTCAAAGCCAGCTAGGTAGGCAAAGTCCATGAGACTCATATCTCCAGTTAAGCACCAAATGAAAAAAAGCCAGAAATGGAGTTGTGGTTCAAGTAGTAGAGCATTAGCCTTGAGAAAAAACACTCAAGAGCGGTGTCCAGGCCCTGAGTTCAAGCTCCAGGACCAGGACACACACACACACACACAATCTCTTCATAATTGAATTTAAATGTACGTATGTGAATAAAAGCCTCACATAGATGAGAGAAGGATGATATTAAATCTTTAACCACTCATTTCTCTGTAGTTTCTACAAGAACACACAATGTCTACAGCATAGTTCTATGGTCACTTACGCTTTTTATGTCCTATCATTTCAATAAAGTTTAAGATAACAGAGATCTAGCATGGAAAAGGGGCTTTTAAAAATAGTCTTCCTCGGCCGTCTTTGGGCACTAATCCAGAAAGAGTCAAACACTTGTCTAGTGAGAGCAAGCAGGGAAGGAAAGGAGAGAAAAGCTAGTTGAAGGAAGCCATGTTCAGATCTCCAGAGCACAGGTGGTGAGGGTGAGGCTGGCAGTGGCCTTTGGGGTGATTTTAACCAAAGACTTCATATTGAATCCCATTAGTGAATGATTTATTTCTTTTTATTAAAAAAATAAAAAAAATCCAGGATAATGATCATAATAACCATGTTTCTAGTTATTCAGTGTAGTAGAGACCTAGCTCATTTGTTCCAGAACGTAAATCAGTACCTGAAACTCAACTTTTATACACATTTTTTTTTTTTTTTTTTTGGCCAGTCCTGGGGCTTGGACTCAGGGCCTGAGCACTCTCCCTGGCTTCCTTTTACTTAAGGCTATCACTCTGCCACTTGAGCCACAGCGCCACTTCTGGCCGTTTTCCATATATGTGGTACTGGGGAATTGAACCCAGGGCTTCACGTATACGAGGCAGGCTCTCTTGCCACTAGGCCATATTCCCAGCCCTGAAACTCAACTTTTAAACGACTGGGGATTTTAATTTTAATTATTTTTATTTCCCCAGAGATAACCATCATAATCAAAACAAGAACTAGAAGATGATGTCCTGAACAGTAAACATGTTCTGGAGAAATTGGCCTCATTAAGACATTAAAAAAAGAGGGAATAAAATAGAAAAGATTGTTTTCCCTGTTTTGGACATGACTGAAACTCTCAAACATGGCGATCTTCGAATACCACACAGATTTATAGGGGATGACGGCAGCTATTCTGTAGAACTGAACTTGCCAACATTCCTCACTGGGTTCCCTGAAAGAGCAAATGGCAGCTTTATAAATAGGCAAGAGCCGAAGAGATTGGTGAGTTGAATGTGTAGGTGTAAGATTCTAAGAAGATGCTAAATTTCCCTTGTTGTTACAAGATTTGATTCGTGGAAGTTCATGTCTATGTAGAAATGGAACCCTAATGCATGACTGCTTTAGGTTTAACTCTCCATGCAATACTTTAAAACCCAGAATCTAGAGAGAGAGAGAGAGAGAGAGAGAGAGAGAGAGAGAGAGAGAGAGAGAGAAACAGAGAGAGAGAAACAGAGAGAGAGAGAGAGAGAGAGAGAGAGAGAGAGAGAGAGAGAGAGCTGCCAAGACCTCAGTTGCAAGATCAGAGATCAGTATGGAGTGTACTGTGATTTGTACACTGCAAAAATGTGGAGGCTGTCATTTTTATGATTGCCCTCAATCCTGTGTCCTTACTTTTACCTTTTAAAGTTTTCTCCTTTGCATTTTTAAATCATAGCAGTATTTGGAGAGATTAAATGAACAAATGATTTGCTTTGCTATGCCTATGTGGGGGCTTGAATTTAGGACCTCGCACTCTCATTTGGCTTTTTCCCCTCAAGGCTGTGCTCTACAACATGTGAGCCACAGCTCCACTTCAGGTTTTTTGCTGATTAATTGGAGATAAATCTCATGGATTAGTCTGCCGAGGCTGGCTCTGAGTCTTGATCCTCAGATCTCAGCCTCCTGAATAGTTAGATTATAGGCATTAACCACTGGCTGTGTGTGTGTGTGTGTATGTGTGTGTGTGTCTGTCTGTTTGTGTATGTACAGATGCATGCATATGTGCATGCCAGTATTAGAGCTTAAACTCAGGGCCTGGGCACTGCCCCTTAGCTTTTCACTCAAGGCTGGTGCTCTACCACTTGAGCCATGACTCTACTTTCAGCACTGGTTGTTAACTGGAAATAAAACTTTCACTTACTTTTCCACCCAGGGTAGCTTCAGACATCTATCCTCAGACCTCAACTTCTGAATAGCTGGAATCACAGACATGGACCACCGGCTCTGTGTGTGTGTGTGTGTGTGTGTGTGTGTGTGTGTGTGTGTGTGTGTGTATGGCAGTAGTGCAGCTGAACTCAGAGCCTGGGCACTGTCCCTTAGCTTCTCACTCAAGGCTGGTGCTCTACCACTTGAGCCATGACTCTACTTTCAGATTTGGATGGTTAATTGGAGATGAAAGAATCTCATGAACTTTTCCATGAAACTTCAATCCTCTATCCTCAGATCTCAGCCTTCTGAGTAGCTACGATTATACACATGAGACACCGGTGCCTGGATTGCAATTTACCTTTTTTTTTGGTCAGTTGTAGAGCTTGAACTGGAGGTCTAGATTCTGTCCTTGAGTTTTTTCCTCAAGGCTGGTGCTCTACCACTTTGAGCCACAGCTGCATTTCCAATTTTCAGGTGGTTAATTGCAGATAAGAATCTCACATTCTTTCCCGCCCAGGCTGGCTTCAAACTACCATCCTCAGATCTCAGCCTACCAGCTATAGTTTACTTTGGATAGCTCAAAATATTTATTGTATTGTCCTGGAATAAAGATTTTTTTTTTTTTTTGGCCAGTTCTGGGGCTTGAACTCTGGGCCTGAGCACTGTCCCTGGCTTCTTTTTGCTTAAGGCTAGCACTCTGCCACTTGAGCCACAGCGCCACTTGTGGCCATTTTCTGTATATGTGGTGCTAGGGAATCGAACCCAGGGCCTCATGTATATGAGGCAGGCACTCTTGCCACTAGGCCATATCCCCAGCCCTGGAATAAAGATTTTTAAGAATGTGTTTTTTATCTATTTTCAAGTACTGATTCCATTGGAGGTTATGGAAGGCATAAATTTGGATGATTTTAAGCTTTTCTTTTTGCTCATTTTTCATTAATGTTTTTTCTTTGTTTTTGTTTTGTTTGTCCCTTCTCCTAGGTATCCTCTGCAAAAATTTTTTGTACAGGCCAATATATATATATATTTTTTGGCCAGTCCTGGGCCTTGGACTCAGGGCCTGAGCACTGTCCCTGGCTTCTTCCCGCTCAAGGCTAGCACTCCGCCACTTGAGCCACAGCGCCGCTTCTGGCCGTTTTTCTGTATATGTGGTGCTGGGGAATCGAACCTAGGGCCTCGTGTATCCGAGGCAGGCACTCTTGCCACTAGGCTATCTCCCCAGCCCAATTTAACACATTTTTAATTCATCTGTGAATCTGGAAACTACAACTAAGTAACCCAAATCTGTCAGAGAATCTTAATCTTGGAAGGAATGATAAAATTGTGCTCCATAACCTGAGCACTAAAGTGCTTAAAACCAAAGTACTTTAACTCTTCACCAGAAAGCTTGGTTGGACAGAAGTGGCCATGTTTCAAACGCTGAGGCATTTCTGTTTAGCTTTCCTGATCTACGAAGTGCCTTACCACATCCATCATAAATGATACGGTATATATGCAATGGAGGCTCTAACTGTTCCCACTTAGCTTTGAGCCCGCAGACTGTACCTTTTCACCAGCATCTGCAGAGAGTCCACTATGCTCTCCATAAGCTTGATGACTTCAGGGTAGGTGAGCTCTGCGCAAGGAGTGCCGTTGATGGACACCACTTCATCCCCCTCGCACAGCCCTGACCCCGACGCTTTGCTCTGGCTTCGAATCTAGGGAGAGCAAAAAAAAAAAAAAAAAAGAAAAAGAAAAAGGGAAGAGAATCACTCCACTTGTAAAAACCACACCACCATCTTTGAGAAATAGAGAAATAAATCTGCAAACTGGGAAAGCAGCCCTGAGTTTTCATTTACGTATTAGACTATAAGCCTATTTTCACACACACACACACACACACACACACACACACACACACACACACACAATTTATGATATACCATAATGATGTCATTTCATGAATCATTGCAATAAGACAGGAAAAGGGAACGTGTATCAATGTGAAGAAACCAGAAGAAAGAAGAAAGAAAGACATTAAATGTTTAAATCGAGCACATATTGGAAATAATCATTCTACATTGTAAAATATCTTTAACCCAGTTGGAAAACAATTGTTTCCATTCAAATAAAATGTAAGCCTGGCCAGGCACTGGTGATTCATGCCTGTAGCCCTAGCTAATTAGAAGGCTAAGATCTGAGGATCATAGTTCAGAGCCATCAGAGGCAGAAAAGTCTGTGAGACTCTTACCTCCAATGAACTACTCAGAAAAAGCCGGAAGTGGCATTGTGGCTCAAGTGGTAGAGTGCTTGCTTTGAGCACAAAGAGGCTCAGGGACAGTGCCAGGGCCCTGAGTCCCAAGCCCCAGGACCAGAAAACTTGCCTGTAATCCTAGCTGCTCAAGTGACTGAGATCTGAGGATTGTGATCAGAAGCAGCCCAGGCAAGAAAGTCCATGAGACCCTTATCTCCAATTAGTGAAAAAACAGAAGTGGAGGTGTGGTTCCAGTGGCACAGCACCTGTCTTGAATTGGAAAAAAAAAATAGGTAGAACTCAAGGCCCTGAGTTCAAGCCCCAATATTGGCAAAAATTATGAAAGAGGAACGAAAAGAGCCAAGCTGTAAGGATGGCATCAATTCTCAGCACAGAATGACGTGTGAGAGCAAATGAATAAATACCTAGAAGAAAACTTCAGAGGCATTGAATAATGGTGACGGGAGCTGAAAGCTTACCTCACTGTGATAAAATGTTGGGCTGATTAATTTCCATCTGCTCTTCCAGGACGGTTCCCTTCCCTCCCTTGAGTGTTGAGGAGGAATGGCCTCTGGTGATATACTCAAAGAATTGTTTCCAGCTAATGTAATTTGGGGACTTAAAAGCCATCTCTTGAGTATATCACTTCCTGCTGCTACCCTAATGTGCTTGGATTTCATTTACCAATGTCAGCTTATTTAATGCTTCTTAATCATCTATGTAGCATAATCCTAAAACTTCAACTGTTAGGGGCACTTGATGATACTGCTCTGATGTTTTCTGCTCAAGGCGATTCCTCTCCGATGATTAAAATCCAGACTCTGAGTCCAGAGAGTCCAGTAAGAAGTATTGTGTGTGCATGCTGACCCTGGGGCTTAAACTCAGGGCTGACCACTGAGCTGCTCAAGGTTAGCACTCTACCACTTGAGCCACAGTTCCACTTCTGATTTTTTTAGTGCTTAATTAGAAAAAAAGAGGTTCAAGGACTTTCATGCCTGGACTGGCTTCCAGCCTGAATCCTTAGACCAGAGCCTCCTTAATAGCTAGGATTGCAGGCATGAGCCACTGACACCCAGCTTAACAAGCAGCAATTCTTCTATAATATTTACACAGTCAGGTTCATGGCCAGTAGGGCTGGAAACACTTCAATTCATCAGTGTTAGATGCTCAGGCATTCCTGATAAGGTCTTACTGCAAATGTG
Organism: Perognathus longimembris pacificus; assembly: GCF_023159225.1. Taxonomy (NCBI): domain Eukaryota; kingdom Metazoa; phylum Chordata; class Mammalia; order Rodentia; family Heteromyidae; genus Perognathus; species Perognathus longimembris. The sequence goes on from NC_063184.1 coordinate 7,438,861, forward strand.
CATGCTAACTGATAGAGTCTGAAAGTGTATATTCTAAAATATGAGTACATTTCAAATAATATTCTTGAAAAATAAAGCCCAAACTATAGCATTGTTGAAATGAGAGATTGGATTAGCTTTATTATTGGTGGGCCTGCTTGTATTGGTGTAAGTTATAATCTATACGATGCCTTCCCGTTTTCTTATGAATCAATCTCATTACTTTTGGGGGAGAATATATAATTTTTTCCCCAGAACTATAAGGAAGCAACAAAATAATAAGAGAGAGCATTCACTCAATTATGAAAATACCAAGTAAACTGGCAAACATTTTTGTTTTGACTTGCCTTACTATGCCTGACTTGTTATGTAAAATGATCACAAGAGAGTTGTTAATGAGCCAAAAATTGAAGTTAGAATTAGACTTATCAGTTCATCTTTCATTCATTGAAATTTATTTCTAAAGTAAAAAGCTTTATCACTGATGCTGCATCTTTTTGAGGTACACACATTCACTCAGCGGAGTGCAGTGCCCTGGCTGAGAGCTCAGTCTCTGGAGCGCAATCAGGTTTCAGGTTTCAGATGTCTCAAAGTCTGAATCAACCACAGCCCAATCTTACACAGAAGTTTCTTTTTTTTTTTTTCTTTAAGCAAACAAATACAAGTTACCCGAGCTCTAAGCAGCTTCATGAGCTTGAAGGACACAATGAAAAATTGATTCTTGGAAAGTAAACCCTCAACTTAGCAGCGCTTTCTATGGTGGACACATGTGTTGCCTGACTGCCCCCAAGTTCATCATGGCACCCGTCAGGTGGAACTTCTCATGGAAGCCTGTCAAGGAGGACGGTTCATGGCGGAGATGTGAGCCATCAGCATTCTTTAGCACACACATCCCCAGGTCAACACTCAGAGCCAACTGCTGCAGTGGCATTCGGCTGAGCTTCTACATTTGTGGGAGCCACAGGAAATATTATCCCTTTAATATCCATGTGAAGGGTGTGCTATTGCATGCCTCTAAGTCCAGCACTCAGGAGGCTGAGGTAGGAGGATTGCAAGTGTAAGGTCAGTCTAGGCTGCATAGAAAGACACTCTCTCAACAGAGAAAGAAAAGGGAATAGGAAGAGAAAAAGAGAAGAGGAAAAGAGGGATAGGGAAGGAAGAAAGGGGAGGGGAAAGGAAGGGAAGAGAAGAGAAGAGGGAAGAAGGGGGGCAAGGGGGAAAGAGAAGTAAAGAAAGGGAGATGACGGGAGGGGAGAAAACCATGTTAAATTTTCATCTCAAAATCTATTCTGAAGAACAAATCTTTCTCCATTTTCCCAAGAAATATAAAGCCAAATAAAAGAATGTAACATACAAATCACACTCAGATCACACACAGCACACACACATTACACACATGTGTGTTTGCATACCACCTATTTATCACACATATATTACACACAACATGCATCACATACAACATATATCACATAGCACATGCCACAAATCACACGAAACATGCCACATATAAAGCACATGCAGATCACATACAACACATAACATGCATGTATACATACCACCTATATGTCACACACAACATACATCACAGACCACACACCACACATCATACAGGACACACCATATGCAAATCACATACAGATCACATGCAACACATCACCCACAACCACATGTACCTACACCACATATGCATTAATGCAGATCAAACATATCACACAACATATCTCACATACAACATGCACCACACATAACACACATACACACAAAAGATATCACAGGACACACCACATGCAAATCACATCGAGATCACATGCATTACACACGTACACACACCACATGAAAGAAATTTGCCAAATGAAAATAAAAGCTGTAAAAACATTGATACTTAGTCCACAAGCAGTTTAGAGATCTGTTTTCTGTTTCTCTTTTTTTTTTTTTTAACTTGGGGGAGTATTTTGGTGTTGTTAGTAGTGGACCCTAGAGCCTCACTCGTGCTCAGCAAATGCACCGCTGGGAGCCACACCCAGCCCTCCATTCCTCCAGATATTTGGCCTTATCTGACCATAATGCTATATCTCCTAAGATGGTGTTTTATCTTGCTTCTTATGAGGATGTTCACATTTCATTATTGGAAGGGAGAGAAAGGGGGCTTGTTTGTCGCATTCCTGAACACAAATAACAAGATATGTAATTAAATATCAGTGTCATTCTTGTTGACCATCTACTACCAAGTCTTTCACATTCTGTGTCCTCTCCTGCTATGAAGCTCTGTGAGGAATGCCAATGTGCTTAGAGGCCTGCAGGTGTGCAGATGGACTGTGCTCCTCTGACACTGGACAGAGGAGTGCTAACAACACTAGGGAAGGCCCTTCCCCTGCAATCACACAGGGAAGACCAGAACTTGAGCCTGGGGATTCTGGCTCCAGAGCCTGCATTTCTAATGACACAAACTTCCTCCTTCATCAATGCTCTCAGTTATCTACCACAAACCCTAGAGGGAGAAGAAGAGGAGGGAAGATCTGTGTAATGTAGAGTGGGGGGCAGTCAGAGAGAAAAGAGGGAGGAAGGCAAGGGTAATAAACTCTGCCTGATCACTCAGTAAACCAATGGTTGGTTCTGTTTTCCTTTTTCTCCTCCTTCTTTTTTTTTTTTTTTTTGGCCAGTCCTGGGCCTTGGACTCAGGGCCTGAGCACTGTCCCTGGCTTCTTCCCGCTCAAGGCTAGCACTCTGCCACTTGAGCCACAGCGCCGCTTCTGGCCGTTTTCTGTATATGTGGTGCTGGGGAATCGAACCTAGGGCCTCATGTATCCGAGGCAGGCACTCTTGCCACTAGGCTATATCCCCAGCCCCTCCTCCTTCTTTTTTAAATTAGAGTTTTAGGTAAGATACCCTTTCAAATTTTAAAAATGGATCGATATTATGCTTCACTGTGTTACAAATTCAAAATTGGCTATAATGGCTTTCTGCAAGCTACGACATGACATGACAGGCCCAGGAGAGCATGTGACTCCTTCATGAACATTATTTCAGAGATCTCTTGTGGGCTGAGCACACTAGACTATGAGGGAGTCACTGACCATAAAACATAGTTCATTCCCCTTCAGTGTTTCTCAGTTCCATGAGATCTCATAACTCAGAGATACTGATGAGGTAAATATTTACCAAATACTGTGTATCATGGCTTATTTCTCTTTGATATATGCCAGGAAAGATTTCTTTTACTGCAAGAAAGAAATGGAGAGCTAAGACTTCTCTAGGAAATTTGAGATTTTTCAGCTATGCTATTTAGTTTTATGAATCATTTCTTTCTTTTTTTTTTTTTTTTTTTGGCCAGTCCTGGGCCGTGAACTCAGGGCCTGAGCAGTGTCCCTAGCTTCTTTTTTGCTCAAGGCTAGCACTCTGCCACTTGAGCCACAGCGCCACTTCTGGCCATTTTCTGTATATGTGGTGCTGAGGAATCGAATCCAGGGCCTCATGTATACGAGGCAAGCACTCTTGCCACTAGGCCATATTCCCAGCCCTATGAATCATTTCTTGAAGAAGAAAAAAACCTAAAACTATTTTTTCTTTCCTTTTTCAAAAAATTGGAAAAGGCTGAGTATGCCCAAGGGCATTTCTTTCTCACACTTTATTTTTTATTTAATTTTATTGTAAAGGTGATGTACAGAGGGGTTACAGTTACATAAATAAGGTAATGAGCACATTTCTTTTTGAATAGTGTTACTCCCTCCCTTGTTTTCTCCCACTTTCCCTCCCCCCTGTCTTTTATCTTTTCTTTTCTTTTTTGTTCTTAGTGCTTTATTTCTGTATCTCTCAGTATTAACTAGAGAGCAGATATCAGAATGGAGTTCCCATAATGCTCTGCACTGAACTACCTTATGTCATATGTGTGTGTGTATATATATATACTTATATATGCCATATATATGCATATGAGCCATGGCAGTCTGCTACCTAGAAAATTAAATTTTATCTCAGGAATTCCATTTTCATGTATGATTCATGAATAAATCCTCTTGGAAAATGTCAGAGAAAATGATGGTCCAGGACCATCTTTTCCTTAAATTCTATTACTATACTCTACTGAAAGATATGGAGGAGAAAAAAGTACGTATCAACATGAAATCTAGCCTACCCTGTTCAAGATGACCCATAATCCATACAATAAACTTCTAGATTCTGGTGATCATGAAGAGCCCAAGAGAGAAGATCTTGAGCAATACTTAAAGCCTTTAAATGGAAACTCTGAAGTAATTTATGATTACACAGCTTTTTATAAAGCTCTGGCCCTTTCTCAATATTCTAGTTCAGGCACTTGGCAAGACTTCCTCATGTCTATGTGGCAAAAATTAATAACTATTCTCTCACTTCAGTTGGTTTTTCAACCATATCTCTTCAATGGACATCAGAGAAATGACTAGAATGATCACCAATATTCACAATAAGAGCAAAGGCAGTAGCTGAACCAGAGCTAAGTCATTATTCTCTTAAGGGACTACTATCCAGAGCCTACACTCTCACCTTGGCCTGTGGTAGAATAGTTTCCTAATGCCAAAACTGAGTTCAGGAATTGCTAAAAAACTGACCTGGCACCTGTGGCTCATGCCTGTAATCCTAGCTACCCAGGAGGCTGAGATCTGAGGATCACTGCTCAAAAACAGCCTGGGCAGGAACATCATGAAACTCTTATCTCCAATTAACTACTCAGATAAATGCCAGATATGAAGCTGTGGCTCAACTGTTAGAGAGCTAGCCTTGAGCAAAAAGCTCAGGGACAGTGTCCAGAAGGGCTTGAGTTCACACTCCAGGACCAGACCCCCCCCCCAAAAAAAAAGATTTGCTAGAAGTAATGTCTAGTAATGTGAAGCATTTCTGGACATCAAGAGCAAATATTATTTTGTAAGGACAAAAGGTAAGAACCAGGAATTATAAAATGAAATAGTAAGTCAAATATACTAAGTGAAGTGAGCCAGACCCAAAGAAACATAGACTCTATGGTTTCCCTCACTGGTAATAATTAGTACACATCTAGGATAGTCCTAGCAGAGGATCGTAATAGCTCAATAGCTATGTATGTGTGATCACATAAGATGATGCTAAGCAAAATGACATTCAAGTTATAGAAATAAATGGTTCACCATTGTCAGTGTCATTCTCAATGTACCATGTGAAATGATGACATTTCCTTTTGTCTTTCTTCCCCAGGGTTTTACCCCTGACACCACTGTAAATGATTTCTGTACCCTGGGTTTGTATATTGTATATATGTTTATTGGAACTAGGGAAGGGAAGAGGAACATCAAAATGGACAAACAAAGGCTAAAAGGTGAACCAATGCAACAGCAATACTTATAATATGCTGTAAACCAACTGTACAACTCGGGGAGGGAGAAGTGGAGAGGGGGGAAGGAGGGAGAAAAGTGAGGGACGAAGTAACAAGTTGAATAAGAAATGTATTCCCTGCCTTACATACGAAACTGTAACCCCTCTGTACATCACTCTGACAATAAACTAATTAATTAAAAAAAAGAAAAGAAACCCCATAGGAGATGGACAAATCTGTAAGAAATGTAACTATGAGCTGGGTAAACCAACTGTGAAGGGAAGGCTAGCAAAGGCGGGACAGGGTTGCTCCAGCTCTGCCTCACCAGCCTACCAGGCACTGCAGAGCCCAGAAGACAGAGGAGCTTTCCCCAGACTCCCCTCCGCATCCCCGGTGGAGGGCCAGCGCCAGCACCACAGTGGCTGGTGTGCCAGCGTCTCCGGTCTGCACCAGCATCGCAGGTGCACCTGCTGGAGACTGGCCCTGGGAACCGAGGGGGGCAAAGAGAGGGCGCTGGCCTGGGCAGCTACCCCTTTGGTTGGTGCTACCTGCTCGATGACGGTGACCTTACTCTGGGCTCCACTTTGCTTTTACTCGACTGGCAGCTTCCTAACCCCAGACTGTGGCTAAAGTATGCAGCCCTTGGCCCGGCCGTGGTCCCAGGAGTCTCCCAGCTCCTCCGTTTCCTGGTTCTGATGTATGTGGACAGTCCCTTGGGTAGGTCGCTCTACCAGTGCTGTTGGAGACCAGTTCAGGGCCTAGGGGTGGGGGTCAGCCTCCAGATCTCAATGAGTTCTGTAAGGACCTATTACAGCCTTTCTGACTCCCAAACTCCAGAGGGCTTTTGTTTCTTTCCGTGAACTCAGAATGGGAACAGGATGATTGGATAAGAATGATCATAGACACAATGGAATACTACATAGCGATTAGGAATGGTGAAATATTGTTGTTCGCAGGGAAATGGTCAGAACTTGAACAAATAATGTTGAGCGAGACAAGCCTAGAACACAGAAAACAAAGGGGCATGATCTCCCTGATATATGACTGTTAACAAAGGGAGACAGAGAGACAGTAGAGACCAAGTCTGTGAATACTGTATATGTTCTTGATACATTGTATATTGTATATATGTCTACCTGACCTAGAGAAGGGATAGAAAAACAGGACGTAAGATATCACAAGAAATGTACACACTGCCCTACTATGTAACTGTACCCTTTTTGCACAACACCTTGTAAAAAAATTTATGTTCAATTAATAAACAAATAAAAAAACCTTTAAAAAAAAAAGAATGATCATAGAAGGTAAAGAGGAAAGGTAAGCATTTCTTATCGATGGAAAAAAAGGTAAGGATGCAGAGCCTGAATTTTTCAAGGAAGAGGAGAAAGAAAATCTAGGAACTTACATCAAATAACTGTAGAAAGTCATCCTCTGCTAAATATAAAGGAGAAACAGGAGATGGGTTACAACTTCACAAGGAAGTCAGACCCTGAGTTCAGCTCAAAACTACACACACACACACACACACACACACACACACACACACACACACACACACACACAGAGACAGAGACAGAGACAGAGACAGAGAGAGAGAGTACACTTACAAAACTGAACAATGGAATTGAGGCCCTGAGTTCAATCAAACACTACACACACACACACACACTTACAAAACTTGGCATTGAAGGACGTTTAGGAGAGCTATTAGAGAGTGCACAGTAGGAAGCCAGTGTGAAACATCACAGCCAGCTCTGGGAAGAGCTTGTGTTCCTTTAATAAGAAAGCAGCGTGTACCCTTCCTTGTCTTGAAAAGAAAAGTAAGTGAGTCCTGAAAATGAAGGAAGACTTTCTCTCATTAAACCATGGATTGAGAATTGATAAAGGATCATATAGGGACTCAATTCCAGGAATCATTTGTGTGACTCATGACAACGTATACCAAAAACTCTATTCAAACCAGGTCAGGTGTTCAAATGCAAGTGGATACTGGCTTTTCACTCATTCGAGTCTCCATTTCTCGATTCAAGCTCAAAACCAGGCTCTCATGTTGGGTTCTGATTTGAAGATCAGGTACTTTCTTGTGCACACAATTCATCTGTGCCCATACACTAGATGAAAATGCTCTCCTTCTGAGGACCAAGATGCCATAAAAGTAAAAAACACTCCTGGTGGTAGCTTTGGAAATGTTCCTGAAGTAATCACCATGGTCGACAGCAGTGAGGCCCTTAATCCCTGTGACTCTGCACTCAGGAATCTGCATGCCAATGAGATTCCGGGGAGGAAGAGGAGTGCTGTGCTGTGGGCTTGTGCTCAGCAGCCGTTGCTGAGCTCAAACACTAACAGGAACAAATAAGGAGTTGTATTCTCTGCTTGTCTTTCCACCCTAAGAATGTAAACATCCCAGCTCTTCCAGAAACAGAGCCTAGGAAGGAGTGGACTGTTATGAAAGCTCACATAGAAAGTTTTGAACTACAGGCTGATTCCTTTAAAAAAAATAATAAAAACTTACTCAGAATATAGAGAAATGCTTTTTATATAAAATACTCACTAACAAAAAACACACAAAAAAGAACAAGCAGGGGGTGTAGCTCTGGGGTGTGTTTACCTGACATGAACCATGTCCTGAGTTCTAAGAGATAATTTAGTGAGGCTAATGGCGGTGCTTTGCATCTGTGTAGTTCAAGATGGCTGAGTTCTCTGGGTGTTTCTGTATTCAACCTGCTGTCCTGCACAGTGCTGACAGACATGGATTGGGCTGGGGATATGGCCTAGTGGCAAGAGTGCTTGCCTCATATACATGAGGCCCTGGATTCGATTCCTCAGCACCACATATACAGAAAATGGCCAGAAGTGGCGCTGTGGCTCAAGTGGCAGAGTGCTAGCCTTGAGAAAAAAAGAAGCCAGGGACAGTGCTCAGGCCCTGAGTTCACGGCCTAGGACTGGCCAAAAAAAAAACAAAACAAACAGACATGGATGCAAACATAAGGCCTCAGGCAGATGTGTAGTTATAAAAGGAGGTGTACTTGAATGACCTTATAATTTTGAATTTTCCTCTTTGATACTAAATGCAACTTAAAGAACTACTTGTTTCAAAAGTTGCATATGGAGCCAGGCTCTGGTGGCTCATGCCTGTAATCCTAGCTATTCAGGAGTCTGAGATCAGAGGACCATGGTTCAAAGCCATTCCAGGCAGCAAAGTCAGTGAGACACTGTGAGACTCTTCTCTTCAATTAACCACCAGAAAATGGAAGTGGCACTCACTGTGGCTCAAGTGGTAGAGCTCTAGCCTTGAGCCAAAGAGCTCAGAGACAGCACCCAGGCCTATAGTTCAAGCCCCACAACTGACAAAAAAAAAAGTTGCAGTATGGAATCTGATACCTGAGCAATGAACTTTTTATATTCTATTGTATTAAAATCCATTGCTCCTGCTGAGGGCTGGAGGCTCATGCCTATAATCCTAGCTACTCAAGAGGCTGACATCTGAGAGTTGTGGCTGGAAGCCAGCCTGGGCAGGGAAGTCCATCAGACTTTTATGACCAATTGACCACAAAAAGCTGGAAGTGGAGTTATAGCTCAAGTGGTAGAGCACTAGCCTTGATTCCAAAAGCTCAGGGACAGCGCTCAGGCCCTGAGTTCAAGCCCCAGGATGAGCACACATACATGCATGTACATGCATTCACATACACACATACACACGCACGCACATGCACACACATAATCCATTGGTCCATTTCACATTTTAAATGGATATTTTTACACATTTGTGATTGGATTGCATCATAAATTGGCCATTCGGAAAAAAAAGATTCACTGACTTAGGCAGATCCCTTAAATATTGGTATATTTCAATACATAATAGCCCCAAACAATCACAGTGTCTCATATCATGAAAGATTCCACCAAAGAGTCATTAAGTTACTGGGAAGCTGCAAAATTCACAGTAGCAGAGGCATTTCTCAGAGTTGCAGTTTTCTCCTAGCAGCACAAATGTTGTTTGTTGTTTTCCTTGAAGGGCAAGACTGGTTTTGCTTACCCTCCAGAGAATGTCTAATGCATACCATCATCTGAATAACCACGGTGTGTCGGTCATTTCTTTTGACACTGTGGGGGAAGGACAAAACTAAGGTTTGAACTCGAGCTTTCTGTTTGCTTGGCAGGCGCTCTACCACTTGAGCCACTTCTCTAGCCTTTCACATGCTTGTTATTTTCCAGTTCGAAGCTTGGGTTACACTCAAGTTGGCCTGGACTAAGATGCTCTTACTTATACTTTTTGTGCAGCTGAGATGACAAGCATGTACCACCATGACCAGTTTTTATTGGTTGAAATGGGGGAGAGCCTCAAACATTTTTCATCGGGGCTGGTTTTGAATGGGATACTTTCTGTCTCTGCCTCCCAAAGAGTTGGGATGACAGGCACAGGACACCATGTCCAAAAAGTTAGTCATTGTTTAATAATAATGCTCCATGCAAAGAAATGGCTAGTTAAGCTTTCAATCCAAATAAGTGTACACATGACTCCTGGAGATAACTACTATATTTTCATCTTCAGCATAAGTGCTTTATATGTACTTTTTATGTTCACATCTATATTTTTTTTAAATGATGTGGACTCACAGCTGAACAAAATTTCAACATTTACTGCCTCATCCAGGGTGTCCCCGTGTGAAAGTGGACTTGGTTTTCAGTGTGAGTGCACAGCGATGATGGCTACTTGACTCCTGCTACAATTAGGGGTCACTGCCATAAGAAAACTAGAAGGCCTGGGGCACCAGTGGCTCATGCCGGTAATCATAGCTACTCAGGAGGCTGAGATCTGAGGAACACGGTTCGAAGCCAGCCCAGGAGGAAAGTCCATGAGACTCTTATGTCCAATAAACTATGTAGTAAAAGCCAGAAGTGGCACTGAGGTTCAAGTGGTAAAGTGGCTTACAACTCTAATTCTAGCTACACAGGCTGAGATTGAAGATCACAGTTCCAGGCTAGTCTGAGCAGATAAATCTGAGATACTTTTAACTCCAATTAACCACCAAAAAGTCAGAAGTATAAGTGTGTCTCAAGTGGCAGAGCACCAACCTTCAGCAAGAAAGCTAAGGGAGAACACAAGGCCTAGAGGTCAAGCTCCAGTACTAGCAAACACACACAGAAGAAAGGAAGGGAGGGAGGGAGGGAAGGGAAGAAGGAAAAATATTTTGGATCAGTTTTGGAGACTCAAAGTCCTATGTGAAGAGCCAACACAAAGGAGAGAAGAGTATCTAGCTGTCTTTGGAAACAGTTCATATTCTTCACTTCCCCAAATACTGGCTATGTGAAATTCCTTGAAAGCAGATGTTGCGATGCAAAGGTCATTGCATCTTCCACAATCTGAAATATGGTGTGCACATAGTAGGTCCACAACAAATGTACAGCATTTAGCAATATGAGATAATTGGATGCTGCCTTAATTCTGCCTCATGTTTCCTTAGTCTCAGAGCTAACAAGAACTCCAAGTTCACCATTTCCTTCCTTCCTTCCTTCCTTCCTTCCTTCCTTCCTTCCTTCCTTCCTTCCTTTCTTCCTTCCTTCCTTCCTTTCTCTCTCTTTTTTTTTTGCCAGTCCTGGGGCTTGAACTGATGGCACCGTCCCTGATCTTCTTTTCTCAACGGTAACCCTCTATCACTTGAGAAATAGCTCCACCCCCAGCCTTTTCCGTTGTGTGGTACTGAGGAACCCAGGGCTTCACGCATGCTAGGCAAGCACTCTACCACAAAGCCACACTCCCAGCCCCCAAGTCCACCATTTTCTAATCACTCTTTGTTATCATCTTTATTATGATGATGTGATTATTACAGAAGGGTTTTCATGGCAAGGAACTGGTTCCAGTGAATGTTGACGGTGGAAGTCACTGAAAATCTCCAGCAAAGACATCCGCGATGCCGCGGCGTAACAAGCAGCTGGGCGTCCATCACTGCTTTCACCGTCCCTTCTGCTCCACGAGAGGTAAAGTCACAAGGCCCTCAGTCAAACATGAGCGTTCCTGTGTAGGCTGCCATTTGTGGGGACAAACACAGGTGTGGAAGCAGAGGACCCGCGGGGATGCTGGCTGCACCAGGCCTGAACTGGGCTGGGAGAGAAACTTCCAACGCTGCACTTCTAGAACAGAAGCCCAGTCTTGCCACCTGCCCTGGCTCCTGTCTGTGTCCTCGGGGCGTGCGTGCAACACGGTCACGCCTCCTTCTGTGGCTGGCTACTCGTGCTCCTGGTTATTTCTGCTTGCTGGCGTGTGCCATCTTGCCTGGCAGACTCCGCCCCAGCCAGCCCAGGGGAGTTTTGCAGAGACAGGCAAGAACTCTGGAGACTCGCTCTCTTCACCAGGCAGAGCTCTGCACAGACTATCTGCAAGAAACACAGTTGGAGCACAGGGCTTGGCTGAGGAAACCCCTTTTGATTAACTTGTTAATTCTAGCTCATGAGCCTTGGTCCGGGGTACGCTTGACAGGCTTAGAAGCGCTGACAGACAAGAATGAATAAAGCCTCCAAGAGGCGGTCCCCGAGAAGAAACTAGATCATTGGAGCCCCAGACAATAATATGTTAAAGCCATTAAAGCCAATACCCCATGCAATGGGAAAGCACAGTAGGATCAGAGCAGGGAAGGCCTACTGAATAAGTCTCCTAAATGCAAAGTAAATGGCGCCCTTAGGAAGACAGAGCTAAGGAGGTGGAGAGACCAAGGTACGGAGTCCAGTGTGGAGAGGAGGCTGGGCCAGCACCCACAGGGTCCACTCAGTGCAGCGAGCTGCCGGTGAATACTGCAGAAGCTAGGAGAGGACGTGGAACAAACACTGTGGAGGGGAGCGCACATAAAGCTACCGCGCCAATGAGTGGGGAAAAACACGCTCCTGCGGTTCCAGGTGAGATCCACAGACCCCCAGGGCTTTGGAGCCAGCTGCCCAGGGCCTTGCTCCCCAGCCGGACCCACCCGGGGCTGGCGGTCCCTGTGCCCTGTGCGCTTTGCCCTGGTGGCTGGTAACCCTTAGTGGCTAGCAGAGCCTCCTGGGCAGCAGGTGAATTTCCAAATGGAGAAATCCAGTGGTCAAAAATCTAAAAATCTAGAGTCCAGGCATCTGGCTTATTTATATTTGTGATGTTATTTTATTTTTTTATTGTTATTAAGGTGGTGTACAGAGGGATGACAGTTACATAGTCAAGTAAAGAGTACATTTCCTTTCAGACAATGTCACCCCTTCCCCTGCTCTCTCCCAGTTTTTCCCTCCCCACCTGCTCACCAGTTATAGAGTTGATTTTCCACACAGTGCCTAGTAGGGATCCTCTTGGTTTTTGAATGGTGCCTGGGTTTAAACTCAGAAGCTCATTGGACCAGAGCTCTGTTCTTTCTTTCTTTCTTTCTTTCTTTCTTTCTTTCTTTCTTTCTTTCTTTCTTTCTTTTCTTTCTTTCTTTCTTTCTTTCTTTCTTCCTTTCTTTCTTTCTTTCTTTCTTTCTTTCTTTCTTTCTTTCTTTCTTTCTTTCTTTCTTTCTTTCTTTCTTTCTTTCTTTCTTTTCAGACTGGGAGTTGAACTTGGTACCTGATGCTTTGCTCATTGGCTGTCACTCTACCAGCTGAGCCATGCCTCTAACCCCATGCCTCTGCAGTTTTTAAATGGGCGTTCTTGATTTTTGAGATCAATTTTTTGACATAGCATACTGTTCTTTTCAATATACTACTTTAAGGAAATATAATGAGAACCAAATCAACTGTATGCAGGGGGAGGAAGAGAGCAAGGAGGGAGGGAGAGAGAGATGGAAAAAGAGGGAGAAAGGAGTTTTGTTGTTTTGTTTTGTTGTTGTAGACCTCACATTCAGGATCTGGATGCTATTCCTGAGCTTTTATGCTCAAGGTTACACTCTACCACTTTGAACCACAGCTCCACTTCCACTTCCAGCTGGTGGTTAATTGGAGATAAGAGTCTCACAGACTTGCTTAACTGGATTCGAACTGCAGTCCTCAGTACTCAGCCACCTGAGTAGCTAGGATTACATGAGTGAGCCAACCAGTGCCTAGCTGAGAGAGAGGGCTCTTGTTCCTTCCCTTCCTTCCTCTCTTCTTCCTTCCTTCCTTTCTTCCTTCCTTCCTTCCTTCCCTCCTTCCCTCCCTCCCTCCCTTCTTCCCTCCCTCCCTCCCTCCCTTCCTTCCTTCCTTTCATTCACTGAATGAATTTCCTCTGTGGAACCATATTATAACTATTAAGATTCAAATCACTGCACATTTTAAGGAGATTTGATGAGTAGGATCATTGTTTCATAGTTTTTATGATTTGTTTGCATGACCTTTTAACAGTATGATCTTATTGTTCTACAAAGATAGAAGAAAGATGCCCAATAGTCAGGAGTCTCTGGGTTAGGAACAGCAAACAATGTAAGCGAGTGTGCTACTGCAGATGAGCCACTCACGTGAGAAGCTAGCACAAATTACACCTGTCAGCATCATTTCATCATCCATTTCATCATCACGTGTGCAAAGAGTGAACTCTCCAAAAATACGTTACATAGCCTTCATCCACGCAAACAACACCATGGACCATCTTGTGAGACTGATAAAATTGCTAGAAGTATCATGCAAATATAACAATGCATGCAAATTCTAATTTTCCTGAAGGAAAATTTTTGCTAGCTCCACCTGGTCATGAAATTTATCTGGTGGAAAAGAAGGGAGTTTCCCTTTGTGCTTGGTCTCCATTTGCATCTAAATATGATAAAACTTCAATTTCCTCTTTATTATTTCATAAACGCAAAGCACAGAGAAAGGGAATTAGCAAGTACTTGCTTTAGAGGAAAAATGATTTCCTTGCTATTAAATTAGTTGTAAATAATATGGCATCTTGTAATAGTGGGGGGAAGTAGAACAAGAAAACTACATGTAAATATATTAAAGCATCTTACAAAGAGTTAAAGTTCAGCATTTAAAAAAATATGTAACCCAAGAAAACTACACAGCAGTCTAGATGAATTATATTTGTAGAGGAAAAAAATAAACCACATCAATTTCTTGAGATAAAAGTTTCAAAGTTCTAAAAACTGTGTTTGAAATAAAATATAAGTAATGTTGAGTTTTCTCCCTCTTGCAACAAAACCGCGTGGAACACCCTGACTCTTTCTCAAGTGAATGGCTTGGCAGCCATGTTGCACAACACCACTGTACAATCTTGGTTATTAGTTCATTTATACTTGCTAAGACACTTCATTCAAAAAGTACCCAAAAGAAAGCCTGCATCATTGAATCCAATGTGTGCACAACTTTCTACAAACCATTTCATTTGGTTTTAAAGATATTCATCCATTCATTTATCCATCCATTAATTCATCCACCCATTCATTCATCCATTCACCCATTCATTCATCTGTTCATCCATCCATCCATTCTTTCATCTTTCTGCTCATTCATTGAATCATCTATCCATCCATTCAGTCAGTCAGTCAGTCATCCACCCATCCATCCATTTAGTAATCCATTCATGCATTCATTTACTCATCCACCCATTCATTCATCCATTCACTCACCAAGTACTAAGGACTTCCTCACACAGGTAGTATTCCAGCTTCTCTTCCTCAGGCTAGACTCAAGAACTTGGCCATCGGTTCCCCATTGTACAAGACTAGCCACATGACATTCCTTGATAGTCACAGATGATCACCAGAACCCACATTGAGAAGGTCACTAAGGTCATGAAGAATGATTTAATAGAATTAAGCAGAAGGAAGGACAAGGTGCTGGAGGATGAGACCTATGAAGATGAACAGGATGGAGTTGCTGCCCATGGCCTCTCAGAACTAGAAAGCTTTTGCACTTTTCTTTGCTGATTCAGTTTCCTGTTGTGTTTTGTTTTTCTGTACTCCCTCGCTCCCACTGTGGAAAAAATAGTAATACATTCTCCAAATTCTTTATGGGCCTGCACCTGTGATACATTCCGAATGGCTCTTTTATAAACACATTTATATTTCACCTAAAATGCATGTAACAAAAGTCCTAGATGACTCTGTGTGTGTGTGTGTGTGCGCGTGCACCAATAAATATGACTTGAACTCAGGGCCTCAAGCTATCTCTTGGCTTTTTCATTCAAGGTTGCTGCTTCACCATTTGAGCCACATCTTCACTTCTGGGTTTTTGCTGGTTAGTTGGAGAGAATGGACTTTCCTTGCAGACTTTTCTACCCGAGCTGTCTTTGGACTGCGTGCTTCAGATCTCAGTATCCTGAGTAGTGAGTACTACCAGCATGAGCCACCAGTGCCCAACTAGCATGTATGTGTGTGAGTCAAATGTCCTCTGTTTCTCACAATGGAGGTGGGAAACATACTGCAATGCCTACTAAATGGGAAAAGGTGTGGCTGGAGCAAGTATAGAGGGAATTCCAGCACTGTGCGCTCAGACATAAACATGCAGGCAGAGGCCAGGGCAGCTGGCTTTCTGCTGCTGCTGAAGGTAATGGCAACTTGGTCTTGAATAGTGCAGTTGTTTGCTAATAAAAGGGTAAACATATTATGAAACCTGGATTCATCCTATTTTATTTTTGGTGCTGGTCTGGGGCTTATTATACTTGGGGCCAGGGCATTGTCCTTGAGCTTTTGTGCTCTAAGCTAGCACTCTACCACTTGAGCCACAGTTCCATTTCCAGCTTTTTGGTAGTTAGAGTCTCACAGACTTTCCTGCCCAGGCTGGCTTCAAACTGCAGTCCTCATATCTCAGCCTCCTGAATAGCTAGGATTACAAGTGTGAGCCACAGGAATCTGGCCAGGCCCAGATTTTATACATGCCATTTAAGCCAACATCTCCACTATATGAAATTTCAAGATATGAGTCTAACTCTATGGTCTCCCTTATTGGGAATAATTAGTACAGGTTTAGGCAAGTCATAGCAGAGGATCACAAGGGCCCAATAGCTATACCTTTATGATCACATCAGATGATGATAAGTGAAATGAACTCCATGTTATGGAAACGATTGTTATATCACAGTTGTAACTACTTTCAACGTCCCATCTGTATCTGTAGCTTCTATTTTTTTTTTTTGCCAGTCCTGGGCCTTGGACTCAGGGCCTGAGCACCATCCCTGGCTTCTTCCCACTCAAGGCTAGCACTCTGCCACTTGATCCACAGCACCGCTTCTGGCCGTTTTCTGTATATGTGGTGCTGGGGAATCGAACCTAGGGCCTCGTGTATCCGAGGCAGGCACTCTTGCCACTAGGCTATATCCCCAGCCCTGTAGCTTCTATTATTGATGATGTTCTTGTATCACCTTCCTGTGGTTGTACCTACACTAACTCTGTAATCTTATCTGAGTATATTGGAAACCGTGTATACTGGAATTAGAAGTAGGAAATTGAAAGGGAATACCAAAATTGAGAGACACAGGGTAAAAAAAGACAAACAACTACAAAAGCAATACTTGCAAAACTGTTTGGTGTAAGTGAACTGAACACCTCAGGGGGGGGAAAGGGAAAGTGGGAGGAAGGATGGGGGGAAGGGACAAGGTAACAAACAGTACAAGAAATGTATCCAATGCCTAACGTATGAAACTGTAACCTCTCTGTACATCAGTTTGATAATAAAAATTTGAAAAAAAAGATATGAATCTAAGTACTTCATTTGCTATCTATTGCTTAATAATTTTAAATCACTCTCTTGAATAAAGAATTATTTGATTATTTTCCAACATTTTAGAATGACCTCTACTCCATTTTATTTTTTTTTATGTTACTGGCAAACTAGATAGTACATCTTCTTCTATATCTCTCTTCTTTTTGTTTTAGCAATTTTCTGACTCTTCTTTAAAATTTTTTTCATTTTTAATTTTTTAAACTGATACACAAAATGTAAAAACTATTATTACCTACCAGGTGATATTTCAGTATCCATGTACATTATGTTTGTGTAATGTTTAAATCAGAGTAGCCATCTTCTGTACTAAACTATTTCCCATTTCTCTTATTTGAGACAGGGTTTTGCTATGGAACTCAGACTGGCCTTGAATTCACAGTTGTGTCTCAGCCTCCTGCATGCTGGGATTACAGGCGTGCTACCACACCTGGCTCATGTACCATTTCTGAACAGCTAAAGTACTTCGCCTCCTTCTTTTTAGCTTTCTGAACTACACTTGGGAGGCTGATATTTAAGGATCATGGTTTGAACCCCCCCAGGCAGTAAAGTCCATGAGGTTCTGATCTCCAAGTTAAACACCAAAAAGCCAGAAATGGAGCTATGGTTCAAGTGGTAAAGCACCAGCCTTGAGCAAAATAGCTCAGTGCCCAGGCCCTGAATTCAAGCCCCAGGACTGGCACAAATATGCATATAAATATACACAATACACATATATCATACCTATAACATGTGTATACATATCATATGTATACATACCATATATATGTGATGTGTGGAGGTTTTTACCCCTTGGAAAGAAGAGTAACATAAAATAAAATCTCTATTTTGGAGGCCAGACATAATTCCACTTGAGTCCTTTAAACCCCTAGATCATGAACACTTCCAGGTGCTTAGATAATGTCTAGATGTCTGTCTCAGCAGCCATTGGGAAGCAGAAGGAGAAGAAGACAAAATGAGAGGACAAGAACCCTTGCTGCCAGTGATGTAACAGCCTTCCCCACGGAGAAGGCCATGTCCTCATACTTTCCACTTGCACAGCTTCGCCTCTTCTCCCCCACCTGCACCTCCTCCCCATCTCCTGGCATCCAAGCTTGGCAATTCAGATGCCGATGAGGTCACTGGCTCCAAAATATGGCGTGGTATGGAGCACAAAGTGACAGCACCCGACCACATGGCCAAGAAGGGAGCCTTGTGCAATGTGAGCAACTGGGCCCGGTGCTATTTTATTAATCCAGAGTGGTGAGCCCTGGGTTGCATGTGTGTGTGTGTGTGTGTGTGTGTGTGTGTGTGTGTGTGTCTGTGTGTGTGTGTCTGTGTCTGTGTCTGTGTCTGTGTATGTTCCGATTTTGCAAGCCAGTCCTCACAAAGTCCTCCTCAGCTCCGTCTGACTGCAAGAAGGGTGGAGAGAACTTGGGGTTGAGCCTAACATTGAGGTCCCCCCCACACTGGGTGAGCAAAGAAAGGCTGACCATGGAACAATTGGTCTGGGTGGGGAGACAGCTTGCAGGGTTCTTCCTGAGCAGGACCAATCCCCCCCATGGCCCGTCCTGAGGCAGCACCAGTACCTCATTACCAGATCACGCAACATGGCAGCCCACATAAGGGCTGGGTGGGCACTGGCCTCTCTCTGCTTCCTCAGCTCCCACTGCAGCCTGGGCCTCGGGTTTGCTTTCTGGAGAGGCCCTGGCTTTCCCACCTGGGCCAGAAAGAGGAAAGAGGAGAAGCGAAAATGCAGTCAATAATCCAGTGTATATCCTACAGAAATTAAGAAGAGTAAGAGAAGGGGTGGGTAGGAGAGGGGTGGGTGCGAATGTTGAAAAAGATGACATTGGTCAAGATACAGTTTTTTTCACAAACTGCCTTGTTAAATGGCATTTCTTTTATACAACTACTTAAAGATGATACTTAAATAAAAACAAAAAACTTACGTTTCAGATCCACCTGTCCTTCAGACATCTTGGGAGGAGGGTACAGAGCATTTGACCCCCAGCCCCTCCATGATTACCCCTTCCATGCAGGCAAAGCTTCATCACACTATGTGAACTCAGTACAAATAACTTAGAATCTTTCTTTCTGGAATTTTATGTTTTAATTATTGGATAAGACATTATTTCCACCCCTAAACTATATCTTCACAAAAGTAGTCTCCTTGTTATCTGAGAAGAACTAAACAATTTAGCTTTGCATATGCTCTCTGATTCTCCCAAGGAATCTCGGAGGAAAGCAAGGGCAGGACCCAAAGTGAGTCTCAAGCTGTTGCAGGGAGAACCCAGGATCAAACCCTCAAAGACAGGACGATTCGGCTGGGAGGGGCAGAGGAGGAAGGAGGAGACAGGGAATTAGGAAGGAAGAAAGGAGGAAATAAAGTTTAGAATCTCAGGCTTCCGTCAGGATTTGTTGGAATAATCATTCACAGACTTACATAGGTGTACAAATGTGAGAAAGTGAAGACATGGTATGTGAAGGTTTTATTTTTCAGAAAGAACAACTGAGTCTAGGAGAAGTTGAGGTTCCTGTTCTGGTTTGCCCAGCCAGTGACAGCGGAAACCATAGTGCTCTCAGGGGTCACGATTCCACCCCATGTTCCTTTCTCTTTAAGACAGGAACTAAACCAGGCACCCAAGTGTCAATCGAAGTTCTCATTTTCTCAACCCCCAATAAGGAAGGTCTAATATATAAGCATAAATTCTCTTTTGTTTGTTCATCAAAAAAGACATTCACAGTCAGGCACTGGTGTCTCATGCCCATAATCCTAGCTACTCAGAAGGTTGAGATCTGAGGACTGTACTTTGAAGCAAGCCCAGGTAGGGATGCCCATGAGACTCTCATCTCCAATTAACTATGAGAGAAAGAAAGGAGAGAGGGATGGAGGGAGGGAGGGACAAAGGGAGGGAGGAAGGGAAGGAGGGAGGGAGGCAGAGAGGAAGAAAGGGAGAGAGAGAGAGAAGCTGAAAGTAGAGCTGTGGCTCAAGTGGTAGAGCACTAGTCTTGAACCAGAAAGCTCAAAGATACCACCCAGGCCATGAGTTCAAGCCCTAAGCTTACACACACACACACACACACACACACACACACACACACACACACACGGACATTGGCTGCTTAGGAGTCACCATGACACAAATAATGTTCAATGTGTCAGCATTCTGCGAGATTCCTCTGAGCACAGCTCATAGACAGTAAAATCCAGAAGATGACCCAGTCTATGAGCTGTATTAAATAACTACAGATATCACTTCAGAGCTTCGTAACTTCCCCCCCAGTTAACTGGCATGTACTTCAGAAGAATGTATTGAGCAAAGACAGGAGTTCACCAAGCCCTAGTTGAGCCCCAAATCTAGGAGCAGAACTTTCTGCTTTGCCAGTCTGTGCCAACACTTCCCGATCAGGAGACGGCCCTGTCCTTCCTGCCAGCCCCTCGTCTTCCTCGTCCTGGGTCAGAAGCCTCATGGGAAGCCTCCTCCTTTGTGAGAACAGAAATAGTCAGGGTTACCACCACGAACCTGATTGAGGCTAGAGCCATAATGCCGACCACATCGGCATCTCTCAGGAGCAAATGTGTCCCGCTGAATAAGCCATCCGGAAATAGAAGTGCCCATGAATGCTACTGGCCTGGCGACAGGCCTGTGGACGAGGACTTGGTGGGTTGTGTACTCATGGAGGTGCGTGCCCCTGGCTGTGTCGCCCAGCCTCTGCTCACACTCCAGGGCTGGCTTTACGCTCATGAATGCACCCCAGGACTCTAATTCGGTCCCCTGGGGAAAAGACCTAACAGGACCCTGAAAATATACAGGTCCTATCCTGTCAGTGAGGTTGAGTTTCCCTTTCTATGCAGAAAGAAATGAGAATTCTAGTTTAAGATGCTTTCTTTATCCTCCTGTAGGATGGGCTGGTCTGATCAGCGCTTCAATAACGGCAGATTATATTAGAATAGGCCTCATGGAGACCTGATCTATTACAAAGGAAGAGGCAGATTATCAGTCAAGTATTTCCTTAATCTTCTTTCAGACTTCAAAATGAATTGACTTCTTTTCAGCCTGCAAATCTCTCTCCTCCTTCCCCTCTCTCCCTTTCTCCTTCCACCATCTCTCTCTTCCTCTCTCTCTTTCTGCACACACACACACACACACACACACACACACACACATATATCTTACATCTAGTGGTGTAGTTATCTTTATTCTACAAACGCGCATCTCCTTTGGAACACATACCCTTACGTTTTAAATTCAGTCATAGACTTTTTGTATTGATATAAAAGATATCATTGTATCCTCTATTAGGATAGTGGAAGAGAGGACCGTAAGTTATGCACATGGCAAAGGTAATCATGAAGATACAATTATCATGAAATTATTTTAATAAAGGGCATTAAAAAGTATTGTTATAACAAATGTACTATAATGAAATACTAAACATTCAAAGAACAACCCTGGGCTGGGAATGTGGCTTAGTGGTAGAGTGCTTGCTTAGCATGCATGAAGCCCTGGGTTCGATTTCTCAGCACCACATAAACAGAAAAAGCCAGAAGTGGCGCTGTGACTCAAGAGGTAGAGTGCTAGCCTTGATAAAAAAAAAAGGAAGCCAGGGATATTGGCAAAAAGAACAACCCTAGGTTCAGTCTTCCTTCTCTTACTGATTAGATAACTTTGAGCAAATGATCTAATCACCATTTCTCAGTTTTCTCATTTGTAAAGTTGAAAGTGATAGCTGGGCACTGGTGGCTCATGCCTATAATCCTAGCTATTCAGGAAACTGAGATCTGAGGATCACAGTTCAAAGCCAGCCTAAGCAGGAAAGCCCATGAGCCTCTTATCTATAATTAACCACCGGAAAACTGGAAGTAGAGCTGTGGCTCACATGGTACAGTGCTAGCCTTGGGGAAAAAAAAAGCTCAGGGACAGTGATCAGGCCCCCATTTCAAGGCCCAGGACCAACACAAGGAGAGACAGAGACAGAGACAGAGACAGAGAGACAGAGAGACAGAGAGGGAGGGGGGAAGGAGGGAGGGAAGGAGAGAGGGAGGAAGGGAAGGAAGGAAGGAAAGATATAGTCCTATTTCATCAAGTTTTGAGAGAATAATTGATGAAAATACATATAAGCTGCTCATTGCAATGCTAGGTGTATAATATATAATAAACAATGAGTGCTACTCAAATTATTACAGATAGTGGACTTGGAGAACAATATATATCCATGCATATACATATTTATTTCCCCTTAAATATCCAAACTTTCCTGCTATAAATTCAGTTTCCTTGAGGAAATGACCTCCATTCATTTCAAAGGTGTGTGTATGCCTAAAGCCTTGATAAATGAAAGCTGTTGACTGGGACCATGCCAAGTCAACTCAACTATGATGGCATTTGGCTCCTGAGGCAGTGCTACTGAGCGCTCATGACTTACACAGTCTGGTTCTCTCTCTCTCTCTCTCTCTCTCTCTCTCTCTCTCTCTCTCTCTCTCTCTCTCTCTCTCTCTCTCTCTCTCTCTCTCCTCTCTCTCTCCTCTCTCTTCTCCTGGCTGTTACTCTATCACTTGAGCCACAGCTTCACTTCTGGCTTTTTGCTGCCTAATTGGAGATATGAAATCTTACAGACTTTCCTGAACAGACTGGCTTGGAACCACAGTCCTCAGATCTCAGCCTCCTGAGTAGCTAGGATTACAGGTGTGTGAACTATTTGTACTAGGCACTCTTCCAGCTGTTTTGGCTAATTAATTGGATAAAAGTCGCATAGACCTTCCTGCCTGTCCTGGTTTCAAACCATGATCCTCAGATCTCAGCCTACTGACTAGGTTAGGACTATAAACTTGGACAGTATTTTGCCTAAAGTTTGATAGATAGTAGATAGATAGATAGATATAGATATAGATATAGATAGATAACAATATACAAGTGCTTCACTCCTTCAGCCATGACCCAGCCTTTTCAGTTTGTTTCAGATGGGGCCTCAGGTCATGATATCTACCTCCCACAGCAGGACTTACAAGGGTGCTCCACCATACTCATCCCTAGCTCTCAAACTCTTCTAGTCCTTCTGCTTCTGTGTGGAGTCCCAAGTGCTCCTATGGGCAGACCTGATGCCATGATCATCCCAATCCTTCACTCTTTCACATGCATGCCAGTGCTGGCCTTCTCTCTCTAAGCTGGAGTGAAGGGACGATACACAGGGAGCCTGGACTCCTCTCCTCTCAGGCCCTGGCAGAAGCCCCACCTGGGAGCCCTCTCCTCTACACAATCTTCCAGGAACCACACAGCTGCCCCTCCCCATGGGCCAGTGCATGAGTCAAGGACGCATTTATAGACCTGTGGCTCCAGCTGTCACCCATGCCAGTGTTTTCAGCTAAAATTGGTGTTCCTTTGGCTATCTGCCTCATCCCTCGGGCAGGTCAAACATGAGCAGCCTGGCCTCGTGGCCCGAGGAATCCACACTTCAGAGGAACAAGTTAGATTCTATGTAAAACAAACTCCTCAGAGGGTGTCCTAATACGGTGGCAATGGCTAGATCAGGGACTGCAGAGGGGAATCCAGCATGTGGCCAGAAGAAAGGGCAACATGAATCATCCCTGGGAAGGGGAATGGGGCTGAGATCAAGCTTCTGTCCTGGAGACACCAGCCTGCTGGCTGGGACTAAAAGAAGTACTTAGGTATGCCATGCCCTGTCATTGTGAAAACAGGGTGTGGGGCTGTCAGTAGCACACACTTTCAACCCATCAGAAACAAAACTGAACATTCACCTGCAATGCCATAAACACGGAATACTCAGAGTAGCTGAGTGCTGCTGGCCTATGCCTGTGCTCTGAGCTACTCAGGAGGCTGAGAACTGAGGACTGAGATTTGAAGTCAGCCCAAGCAAGTACGTCCATGAGACTCTTATCTCCAGCTAACCAGGAAAAACAGCTGGAAGAGTGCTGGGTGCCAATGGCTCACACCTACACTCCTAGCCAACTCAGGAGGAGGCTGAGATCTGAGGATCATGGTTCAAAGCCAGCCTGGGTGGGAAAGTCCATGAGACTCTTATCTCCAATTAACCACCAAAAACATAAATTAATAATTTGAAAAGGTCAGATGTGGAGCTGTGGCTCAAGTGGTAGAACACTAGCCTTGAGCTGAAAAAAATTCAGGGATAGCAAAACAAACAAACAAACAAAAAAAGAGGCAGTTGAGGCTCAAATGGTAGAACACCAGCCTTGAATGTAAAAGCTAAGAGATAGTGCCCAGGCCCTGAGTTCAATCAAGTCCAAATACCATCATACACATAAAGCTCTAAAAATGATTGCCATTGTATTAGAAATCCATAAAAATACACACATGCTCTTTTGCCTTGTTGGATGAATGAATGAGTGCATATCAACTGACAGTGGAACAGAGCTCTGGAGTGTCCGGGTGGCCCTCAGGGACTCTGTGTCATGCTCAGAAAGCTTCTACCCATGTCCCAGCCTGGAATTCCAGGAATTGGAACTCCAATTGATTTCTTCCTCCACAGACTCCATTTTTCTTTTTTCACGGCACCAGGGTTTGAACTTAGGGCCTTGTACTTGCTCAGCTGGCACATCTCTAGCTTGGCTTTTTGCTGGTTATTTTGGAGCTAGAATCTCTTACAGCTTTCTGCATGGATTGCCTTTGAACCTCTGGATCTCAGCCTCCCGAGTCACCAGGATTACAAGCATGAGCCACTGACACCTGAGTGCCTGGCTTTTTTAAGCTACTGATTTCTTTCCTATCTGCCCCAGGAATG